>NW_008627667.1:0-6632 GCF_000691845.1 Merops nubicus
CCTAAAGGATTCTATGATTCTATAATCCAAGCTGTTGGCGGGCAGCACAATCTCAGGATGGAAAACTTCTGCAGCTTCAAAGAAATGTTGCCTCGTTCACAACATCTGTCAACTTGGGATGATTTAACAGTAAGAAAGAGCATCTGCTGCAGCTCTTTTAAATGCTATTACCCTACTTTTTTCTTCCAAATAGTTTCAGAAAATAAAATTGACTCTTCAGTAGGGACTTTGCAAGTCATGCTTTGGTGAGCAGTCCCAGAAAACTGAAGAAAAGTGACAAGAAAGTGACTCAAATCAGATTTTTCTTAAGGTGGGGTAGATATATATAACAACACTTCATCTGCCTGGGCAGGGTTTCAGAAGTAAATTGGAAGCAGAGGCAATTTATAAATCAGGGAGGACATAAATATGTCAAATCTGAACAGTTTAGAGCCACCTATGTTTGATTTGAGATCATTCCTAAACTTCTACCTCCCCAAATTGATCCTCACCAGCCAGGATGCCTTTGAGAGTTTAGCTGCATGAACACAGCCACACCATTGCTCTGGACCAATCCTCCTTTCTACCTGTGTTCCTGAACATCTCCATGATCTTCTGTGAATTTTTGGGGCTGCTGAGATGCCAGCTTACACCTGAAAAAAAAGATGTTCTGTCCTGAGCTGGTGTGGTGATCTGGACCAATCCTCCTTTCTACTTGTGTTCCTAAACCTCTCCATGATCTTCTGTGGATTTTTGGGCTGCTGAGATGCCATCTTACACCTGAAAAAGAAGATGTTCTGTCCTGAGCTGGTGTGGTCACAGATCTGCATTGAGGGCATGGGTTTTTCAAGACCTTCCTTTAATCATGGTGACTTCTACAAAAAATTTGCCTTTTCAGCCTCATTGTCTCATAATTTGAAAGTCACACAGAACTGGCAAATTGCTCATTAGGTTCCAAGAGTGGTTTATCTCATCTTTTAAAGGCTAAGGTTGGATTCTGCTCAGAAACAGAGGAGATAGGGTGCAGAAGATGGCAGAGCTTCCTCTGGTCCCTGCTCCCCCAGTGCCATGGCAGCCCCAGACTGGGCAGAGAGGGTGACTGGGGACCAGCAGACTGGGCAGCAGAGGAGGCCAGGGCTGGATAACTGCCCAGGGAGGCCGTTAGAGCTGTTGGGGGTGACAGTTGGGTGGTCACAGGGTGTCCCCAGGCAAACGGCTGGTCCAGGGCAGGGGCAAGGTGTGTTCCTGGGGGGTCCCTCATCTGAAGGTCCCCAAGCTATTGTGTGAGAGGGGGGGTGTGAGGCTTTGGATGTCCTCCTGGAAGCAGGCAGGCGTGTGTCTGCACCCAAGCTGAAGCATGGAGTACTCCTCAAGCATGGTCCACTCCTCAAGGAGTGTTTTCCATCCATGACTTTCCATATTTTACCCAGTTTCATAGAATTAAAGGGTAGAGAGCAGATGGTCCATCAAAGTGAGGCAACCCAGGAGCACTCAAGGAGTGTGTGAAAGGAAATGAGTGGCAGATCTGTGTGCCAGTCCACAGGCTTTCATTCCAGGGTTGGGTTCTCCCCTCCCAGGATTCATGTTGTGAATTATTACCCTGTAAGAAGCAAAGAAGAGTTTGTGCTTTGGCTTAGTTGGTTTTCTTTTCCCCTTCTCTCATAGCCAACAGGTAGCATTCATTTCTAATCTGAATTTAGGTTCTATTAATCCTGGAAACAAATTGCTTTGAGAGCAGTTTGGGTTGTGAGAACCTTTTAAAAAGTACAGAATGAAAAATGAAACAATCCCTTTTCTTGAAAAATACAATTTTTATATATGAGTAGTCCAAGGAAGCAGTTTGGGTTGTAAAGTGTGTGGGAAGAGGTGTAGAATTTGGCAGGTACTTGATGAAGTGTGGCTAGCAAAATGCCTTGCAACAAGGTCAGAGGAACACGTTGCTATGGAGAAAATGGCCTTGTCCATCTTTTATCAGCATGATACTGGTTAATGAGACAATGGGCTATGCAAAAACCTTATTTTAAAGCAAAGAGGTCATGTGTCTTCACAATTCTGTCCCATGCCTTGTTATCACTCAGTGACAGTAGGTAACAGGGAAAGACATGTTCTTCTGTTGAAGATTTCCTGCTAATTTGAGATATTTTCTGTTTCTTATGGTTCCAATAGTTAGCATCATCTCCTCAGAGTCCTCAAAGGGCTGAAATTAATGCCATGTTAATGACTCTGTCTAACTACCTGGTTTAAATGATTTGAAGAAAGCTCACACTTAAAATTTTATTTCTTAATAGATAATAAAAATAATAATTTTTAGATGAAATGTGAAATGAGCATCAAGGTGAGAGTTCTCACATCAGTAGCTTAACTGAGACAGCTTTCCTACCTGGTTCATAATTAAAAAAAATTATATAGCTATATATATATTAAAAAAAGGGAATAATAAAATTATTAGAAGGACATTTTCTATTTATGACAGAATAATGAATGCTTTGGGATTCAGTTTGGGAGTTTTGTGGTGGGACTCAGGTAAGTCATTGCTTTTCATGCATCCCAGAAGAAGCCTGATCTGATGCAATTAGAGTTGAAGTTCTGTAATGAATATTCCAGAATGTTCCACTGTCACAGCAGCTGTCATCCCATCCAAGGTCCCTAGGGCTATTCTGAACAGACTAATTATAAGCTCGAAAAATTATTGAGGCCAAAAAACTTTGAAGACTCTAACAGCTGAAAAAGCTAAATTTTGGGTTGTTTCCTGTGTTCTGGGGGTTTTGCAAATAAGTTGTGCACTGCATCACAGATTCCTGACGTGGGATTTTTGTTGGAGGGGCTTCAGTTGGGTTTGTTTTTCAGGGAATCAGAAGGTAGGGCTGTGTTGAAAATGATGTAAATCAGTCCTGCATGTCACATGTTCTTTGAAAAAAACTCCTAAATGTGCTTCATGGTTTGATATGTTTCCTATAATCACAGGAAAATGGCAGGAAAGAAGAATGAAAAACAGTTCCAGGTATAAATCCCAATTACCTGAACAATTTTAGGGCCAAATAGCTTTTTTTTTCTGCCTTTTTAAGATGTTAAAATGTCAATTCATTGTATTTCAGCTCACAATAACCAATCAAGACCAATGGGATGAAATGTTGCTGACAAAAGGTGTAGTAGGTACTGTTACTATTTTCTGTTTAATCTCTCATGAAGATGTTTTTATACAAGTATGAAAAACTGTACATCTTTAATACATACTTGTCACAAACTTAGGAGACTAATACCATATTATCTTTTAAAAAAAGGTTATATTCATATATTTATGAAGGTATATATTGTGTTTATGGATATATATTATATTGCCCCCACCCTGGAAGTGATCAGGGCCAGTTTGGATGGGACCTTGAGCAACCTGATCTAGTGGAAGATGTCCTTGCCCATGGCAGTGGGGCTGGAACAAGATGAGCTTTAAATTCTCTTCCAACCCAAACCATTCTGTGAGTCTATGCTAAATAAATACTTCTCACAAATAACAGGAGCCATTATTTTATCCACTGTTATACACCAACGTTTAGAAAATGCTTTTCCCAATATGATATTCTGTGTGGTAGGAGGATGGACACTTCTGTGGAAGTTCTTCCCTAAAATCTTGTATAGACTAATTTCTCTCAGGTCTCCTGGGAACTGTATTTTGGGGAGAAAGAACAAATCTGTCATAGCTACAGAGCAATAGGAAAGAAATGAGCTGCACAGGCTCAGGGAGGTAAAAAGTCTGTAGAATAAAGCTCTAGGTAAGAACGAAACCCAACAGTGGGAAAAGAAAAAGAACAATTAAAAGGAAAAGGAATATGAGAGAAATATATCTGTTGGGGTTAATCATCTCAAATAGTATTGTGAAGGATGTTGTTGATATCAAAAGGAGTTGCTATACAAGGAAACTGTGTTGTTGATGTATTCACGATGCATTCATTGACTAGAAGAGGACTGAAAGATGCATGTGAACATCTTCTCAGTACTGTTCCAACACACTCATGGCTAAGAGTTGTTCTAGAAATTCCACAAGTCACCTGCCTGATTCCATTTCAGTCATAGATGTGCATTCAGCCTGGTGTGGCCCTTGCAAAGCTGTGGTGAGTTTATTCAGGAGACTGAAGAACGTGTTCAGTGAAGATGATGTGTTGCATTTTGCAGTGGTAAGGATGTCAAATCTATATGGGACTTTATTTACATTTTAATTTAAATACAGCTTTTCATCTCTCTGCACATACAGAGTTTTCATTTTACTGTCCATAATTTTGGCCTGGTTGCCTTTTCTTCTGCCTATCTCCTAAGACTTTGTTTCAAGGGAGATTAGGAAGGGTAATAACTATGGAAGGGAGCTGATCTCCCCCAATTTTTGTTTTCCTTGATGAGATTGCAGAGACATTCAAAAGGCAGACTAGATGATTTTTAAAGTGTCTACATTATGGATTATCCTATTTTAAATCCTAATATCCCTGAGAAATTGCTGTCACACCTTTTCCCCAAATACTCCCTTAGATTTCATTTTTCAAGGAACACAAAGGAGGGAATGAAAACCAAACTATCACAAAACTGCAGTAGTAAAAATATTCCTCTACACTACTGGTATAAAATAAGAGGTTCATAGATCCTATTGAAGTAGATAAATTTGTTTCACAGATTCATTTCCTCCCAATCGTTGACCCAAGTTCATCTTTTTATGATTTTGTGCCACGTTCATCATTCTGTGATTTCTCACATTATTGAAAACTTCCCATTGCCTGATCAAAGCATTCTTTTTTTGCAGAAAATACATATATTGTTTACACACACAAAAAAAAACAGGCAGTGAGGTTCAGAGGTCATCTCAAGGGCTTTCCTAGAGCTGACCACAGGTCGGAAAGGATGTAGTACAGTGGATAATTTCTTCCATCAAGACTACATGGACTACTTCCAATATATACAAGACAAAGTTTTCTTGTGGGCAAAGAAGTTTAGATATATATACACTTTTTATTAATATATCTATATAAATATTTAAATAATCTTTTTCATCTGACTTCAGGCAGAAGCTGACAGCATTTCAACTCTGCAGCCATTTAGGAATAAATGTGAACCTGTCTTTCTTTTTTGTGTGGTAAGTACACCACAGAAATCTCTTTGTGCTGCCTTTTGCCTTAGCTTTTCAAACGTGAAGCTGTATAAATCCCATCTTAACCTTTCAGAGGGTGCAGGATCGTGTCATCACGTGTTGTTTACTTGAGGCTCTTTCCCATCTGTGGTTCTCGAGCAGAGTTTTGTTGTGGCTGGTAAAAAAACATACAGCCACAGAAGATTTTGGGCTAGCCACAGTTTTGGTAGTTGCTTAGTGAGAAATCCACGTTGGTTTTGCAGGGTTGCCTGGAAAATTGGCAACTTTATGTTGTCACACCAAGTGCCTACGTATGATACACTGAAATGATTATTTTATGCCCATTTTCCCTTAGGGAAAAAGAGTTGACATTTCCTGCCACTTTAAGGCTTTTAAGATAAAAAAAATACATTTTTTTTGTGACTGAGCAATTGTAACAATCATATATTTATAACCTCCCACTGGTGGATACAAATAGACTGTTCTCCTTGGACTCCACTGCAGAACACTGCTCACTTATTAGGGTCAGTAGGAGCATTGATAGTCCCTTCAGTGGGCATAGGAAGTGCTCCTGTTGCTGGAAAAAAATAGCAAGATATAATATGTTCCAAACCTCAAGTAAATGTGTCAACTCTTTATTTTCTCTTATACAGCATGGCAAAATTATTGCCATAGTGAGAGGTGCAAATGCTCCTCTTCTAAGTAAGAAAATAACAGAGCTGGTGCAGGAAGAGAGGGAAATTGCAGCTGGACAGAAGGAACGTGCTGAGGTACTCACTAAATAGATATTTAAATATAAATGAGTATTTTTACCACCCTTCCTGGGTTTCTCTCAGTGCCTGTGATTGTGGTTTTGGTAATGTTTAATTTTTTTTCCCCTTTAACAATAAACTGACATAGGTGAGGAGGGTTTTTAAAGACATTTTCCTTAAATGGCTCTTAATAAATATTGGAGAAATACACAAATTAGTAGCACATAAAGTCATCTTTTTCCTTTCAGGACTGAGTATTTTTCACATCTAACTTAATAACAACGCATCATATGAAACAAATAAATATATGGGAAATAGTCAAGTCATGTTGCTTGTTTTGAGTGAAAATGGAGATGAAAGAATTCACTTTTTAACAAACTGTAGCTCAATTAAGGAAACTCAGGCTACCCCAAGGTCTTTCTTAAAATTTCTTGGTTTCCAGGGTAGAAAATATCTTGTTACATAAAGTTAAGTGTGTTTTAATGATCTGACAGCTCTGTCTGGGGACTTTAGCTTCACATTGGTGATGCACTTTTACTCTATTTCCAATTACCTTAGGTAGAAGAACTTGTTTTCCTAGAAGAGGAATCATCAGAAGAGAGTGTTGAGGAGACTGGATCTGAGGGTAAATGTGATTTATTTTAGAAATTGTTAACAGAAAGAAAAACAACAAGTATCTTTTCAGTTATTTGGTTAAGAATTGGGTCTGTCCAGCACTAATAGACCTTAATTTGATTGAGTTAATAAGATGAGAGGCTATGATTGAGGATATCAAACCAAAGGGAAGCTTTTTT
>NW_008627668.1:0-11544 GCF_000691845.1 Merops nubicus
GGGCTCTAAAGTCCTCTGCTAAAAACATCCCAAACATCTTAACCACATGATCCAAAGCACTGAATTGGTGTTACTTCAAATTACTGATTGATTAGTTGCACATATAGTTTAGCTTTGTATCAGACCTTGATGTACTTCCTGCCTTCCCATAAGTTTCATAGATGTAGAATAGAATCAGAATTTTGTCCTAAGCTATATAATATTTTCAGTATTTCAACAGAACTGCATTCATGTCTGATGTAGATCTAATGCCTACTGTATTTACTCACTAATAATATATGGTTCAAAACAAGCTAGAAACTTTCTAGCTGCATTCTCATCTGGATTTTTTGCCTTCAGACTTTAAGAGCAAGGAGTGATTCACTTGAACTCAGATTTGAACCACTTTGAACATTAGCAAAATCAGACTGATGTGGAAAATCAGAACCATTGCATTGTTTGTTTGCTTTCATAAGTTTGACTGCTAGCAATGAGTTTCTTTAAAGGTGGTTATTGTAAGGCTAGATTTCTGGAGACTGAAAAAGACAAAATATATTGTGTTGCACTGATTTGAGAGAATTAGTGAAACAAATAATAGACTGCCTTTTAGATTAGTCTAGATAAAAACAAACAAGCCTTGATATAAAACCAGTAGGAATTCAAGTGCTTAACTGCCAGGATTGTTTTGAGAATGTCTCCAAAAACCGGTAAAACTTCAGTTCTTCAGAAAGGATACAATTGCCTTCCAGGGACATTCGACTGGATCAGAGTCTTCAGAGAACCAAACTTAATTACAGATCAGAGCTGCCTGGAAATTCCATTTTTCCTTCCAGTAGAAAAATGTGATGTAACTATAATAAGAATTATTAGAATAATCAGCGGTGTGAACATTTTCAAGTATTACTCTGCCAAACTCCTGAAGTGACATAGTTTTATTGGTACTTAAGGCACACTGACAGATAACACTTACCTACAAAATATGTTTGTGCTTACAACTTGCTTCCTAAATAGACTTAAGTGAGAAAGGGCATGTGACAGATCACCTTACAAAATAGCTAAGTGCTTAGATTGCTGCTGAGTTAGTGGGTAGATATGTTCAGTCTCTTCCTCATTGTGAGCTGGTTCAAGCCCCCGTTTCCTGCCAAAACACTGAGAAGTGGGGAAGCAGAGCTCTGGAGTGGTCACAGGCACTCTCTGTGATCTAGTTAACCTGGAGCTGTTTCGCTCAGGAACAGTCCACGGAGGGGGAAAGACAATTCTGAGGCTAAACAGTGGTTACAATATCCTCTCAGAAAGGGGAAGTGTGGAGCTTGAACATCTTCACGCTGGTCTAAGCCTGAAAGCACAGGAATGCAGATCCTTGGCAGAGGTGAACCTCAGCATGACTTGCTTCAACAAGAGATGAGTCTGCTTTCTGTTCTGTATAGGAAACAGTGCTCTCCAGCCACAGGAGCCAGAAGGCAACCCCTAAAGTCTTTCATTAAGATTGTTAGCTGGAGTGTTCCTTATGCAACCCTCTCAAGGATACCCAGGAAAAAAACAGGCAGTGATTCCCTAGTCAATAGACTTCACTTGAAACTAGCTTACTCTCTCACAAATTAAACCTATATAGAACAGGGCACTCTGTCTTTCTACATCCCTATACAATCTAATTCCAAATCCCAGTCAAGATAGCTGTTCAAGTAGAAAACTTCTCAAAGACCAGTGAGATATGTCTGTTGTTTTGGTTTTTTTTTCTCCAAACATCCTGAATGAATCTTCTATTGTTTCTCTCACTTATTGACAGCTTATGTCTGTATCTCAAAATCTGTCTCTGTGATGATTGATAACTGAGCATCAAAACTGATATCCAGTGGTATTCCTCTCCATTTTGCAAATTCTGTTCATTAGAAACTTCAGGCCTACTCTGTATCATAAACCTCATGCTTGAAAATAGTCTAGGAAGTCATGTGTGCAATTCGGTATGTATGAACTGACATTCTTGTTAGATCAGTCAGGATATAGTGCCTGAAAGCACTGTGCAGGCTACGGGTATTTATGGTGTTTGGGGAAGTGCAGGCTGAGTAGATTGGTCTTGGTTTTAAAGGCATAGTGGAAACATAACTTTTTTCCTTCCTCTTTAATATTTATTTTCTCCTGGTTTAAGCACATTCATACAGTATGACTTCTTAAAGCAAGTCTAATAGGATATTACCCAAAAGGGTACCATAGCAGAAATGGCCATGAGCTACTTGAGATGTAAATTACTAATAGTCAGATTGTTGCAAATTAACCTTTTTATTAATAATTCCCTATATAATTCCTCACTATTTTCCCACCTATCTTAACTCATTTAGCCTTAATTTCTTAGCATGCTTCTGCATGAGAACTGGCCTATTAAATTTATAGTTTTATTGTTTGGCACTGGACTGTTTCAGATATCTCTCTTCTGTCTGTCACCTGATAAATACGTTCTATCTTCATGTTGAGGTTTTCTTGGCTTGCTTCTTCCCTCTCTCCCCTGCCCCCCTTCATGTTTTCTAGTTCCCAAGAGAGCTGAATGTCTAAAAGATCTTGAGTCAGCTACTTAAGGTCTGTTTGTATCAATGAGGAACAAGTGAAGGGAAGGTAGGCGAGTCTGCAGGATTGGGGTGCTGGTGCTATGGCAGTCTTGCACACCTCGGAGTCAGGTGATCTCTGTTATCTCACTCTCTCAGAAGTTTTTTCCAGACCTCCTTCAAATAAGTTGCCTTTCTTGTTTCTTGTCTGTAAAATGAGTGGGAATGCTTATGCCATGGTAGGAGGTGAGTGTGGGAAGGGAAGAGTAGAGATACATGGTCAAATAAGCTTTGCTGCTGTTGTGGTAACACTTGGAAATCCCAGTCAAGCCTGCAACCTCATGTTGGATGGCATGATACAAATAGTAAGAGACAATAAAATGCTTGAAGTCTAACTGGGGAAAACAAAAGTGGAGAACAGAAAGAGGCAGGAAGATTTACAGGTGATGCTGTTGTATATGAGGTGTTACCGAGTTGGAAAATGTTATTTATCCCTTTGGATTATTAGTAGATAATGATACAATGCAAGGATGCATTTCCCCAAAATAATTTGGTTTAAAACCTATAAAATGAAACTTACTTTAACTTTTTCAAAGAAAATTCTGTGCTTTCTCTTTTAATGGTAACATAGTGCACCATAAAATATTCATTCCCTTTCAAGTAATAATTGCTAAAGCTTTAATCATTGTTTCTTATCTGAATTACCAAATCTCTGTATGAAAATGCTTGCAAGTTGTTACTGAGTAGTTTGAAAATAGGTTAGAATAGGCTGCTTCTTTGTCTGATTTTTTTGATGAGTTCTGTGGTTTTGTTGTTGCAGTAATTACAGGCTGTCTTAATTCAAATTTTGCTATCTGCCAATATGTCCCATTTAATTATAAAATATGCAATTAATGACTAATGGGCTCATGACTACATGAGCTTAGAGTTATTGAAACAAGATTTCTCTGTTGGGAAAACATTAGATTCTCAACATATGGTCTGAGCTGTGGATTTTGTGATACTGAAAACAGATTATCTCTAAGGTTAACAAAGTGTGAATATTAAGATGTTTGAGGTTGATTTGAAATGATGTACTCAACATGCAAAAAGCTGTACATTTTGTCAATCACCTAAATAAGGCACAGATGATAACACAACTACAGGTGTCTCTCTCCCAGCAGACCTTGTAATTCATATTAGCTAACTCAGTAGAAATGATGAGGAAAACACACCCTACTTTTACCAAGGCAGGAATTCAGAAATCACTTCTATAAATAAGTGTCTGAAGGGTTGAGCCATAGCTTTGTTGCCTGCAGCATGCACTTCAGATGCTGTAAAAGGTATACTAGAAATATCACATAAAATCATGAAAGGTTTGCTGGCATGTCTGATCTTGAAAGATAGACATTCCTCATTGTACTATGAAAACTTCAGCATTTCAAGGTTGCCAAACCCGCTTGATTGTGTAATGCTCTTTAATATGCTGAGCTCTGGCTTGTATGCCTGTCTTCCCATGCCATGGAAAGCATAATCTGAGGAGGCAGAGTTTGAGTGTCATTCCGCTGTGGAGCCAGGCTTGGACAGGACAATTCTGTGGTCAGCAGAGGAGCTCCTGTGTCCCACAGCTGAGTCAGAACTACAGTCTCCTGGATGGACTGAGCTGACTCTGAGCCCATGCAGTGAGGGTATAATCTCAATGTGGGAAACTGTATTTCTGCTCCCAGTTTTGTATTTGTGGCATGTTGCAGAGCAGTATCAGAAAGTTGCAGTGGTAGTCCTTTTTTCAACTTCAAAATATATTTCTGAACCATGGAGTGTGTCTTATTGTTTTCAGTAACGTTGGAGATGAATTTTGTCATTAAGCAATGCATAGGCTTCTTTATTGGCACTCTGAGCAGTTTATAACTTTCTGCTGCCTCTAGACAGCAGAATTTAAGAGGTCTGAAATCACAGCCAGAACACAAGTGAACAGTTTCTGTGAAACACCTCAGATACTCTACAGTGCTAAAAATAAGGGGATCTGACATAGATGGGATTTTAATATTCTTCATGGAAATAGACCCTTATAGATTTTATGAATACTAGAAGGAGTATTTTTATGTGCTTATGAACCCTGCAGGAACTTTCTGGACACTTCCTATATTATACTGACCACATTAATATCATGTTTATGTACAAGATGCTGTAAAAACAGATGTACTAATAGGCTTTGTCTTATTTCAGTCAATGTAACTAATCTAAGTGAATACTTCCAGGTTGGGCATGGAAGTTTAATCTATGGATAGGAATTTTGAGAATTTGTGTGCTATTCACTTTGTTGCATGATAAAAGTGTGCCAAAATATGAAATATCAAGAAAAAAAAAAATTAAAAATTAGTATCAAAGAGAAAAAAATTAATATATGTCTTTGATTGATTTCAGGATGATTACTGAAGATGTCAGCCAAGCAAACATGTAGCATCAATAGTCTGTGGTTTGCACTCTTTTTATTTTTCTTCCATAAGAAACCGTATCTTTAAGGTAATGCTCATGTGATTAAAACTTATTTCTGTCTCAGGCTGTAGTGATGTACTAGATTTCCACCAATAAAAATGTGTTCCTGCACACCTGCTAATGTCTTTAGGGACCCTGTGAGGTTTATATGTAGGTATCTGTTTAAGTTACCAAGCCTTGGTTAATCAAAGGTCACTTCAGTCTTTTGGGGGTTTAACCTTTAACATCACCTCTCAGCTGCCTTGCCTTTGTGGGAGCAATCACAGGATGCTTGCCCAGTGCTTAATCTACCAGTAGAGATCCACCAGTTTTCTTTTTGAAGTATTCATAACCTTGCCATTTAAATTTAGAGGTACTTTTAACGTTTGCCTGGCTTCAGAATAGTGCTGCACCTTCTGTCATTCTCAAATCTAATTCATTTTTAGGAGTTTTCATAAAGCTTACATGTAACATTCTGAAGACAAAATTGTGTTATGTTTGCCAATAGTCTTCCTGCTAATTCCTGCAACCATTTGTACTCAGGACAGTTGTACAGTTACTGTATTAAAATTGACTTTGAGTATCTTTTTCCCACTCTAAAAGCAGTTTGAGAAGAGCTTTCCTACCTAGAGAAGGAAGAAAAGGGATGGTATTTGTACTGCCTTGTCTACTGAAATGTCTGCATTGCTTCTGGGAATAAAGTCATTAATTCTCTTGGTTTATTAACTGTTGATCCACGGTTGTAGTTTGCAGGCAGCAAAAGGAAGGTGGAAAAAAATTAATAATTTACTATGAATCAGTCTCCTTCATGAGAATCTGAACTCACAACTAATACACAAAGCTGAGGTCAGATAGTTTAGCTTTGATAACAAAGTTCATTTTTACATGCTAATTAGCCCCCCAAGTGTACGCTATTTAAAAAATTTAATTCTCTAATTATTTCACTTTGAAGTTCTGTTTTCTACTAAAAGAGGGGGGAAAAGGAAAAAAAAAGGAAACTATGCAGCCTCTTACATTTGTCTGGAAGGGACCAAACAGCAGATTACAAGAATGAACTCTAAGCGTAAAAGGAAAATTTAATGACATCTCATCAACAATTAAAAAGATCATTTGCATTTTTCTAAGTCTATTGGAAGTAATAAAAAAAAAAAAAGGCAAGCAATGAAGGTTTGTCTATAATCACATGCTGAGAAGGGATAGAAAAGAGAACATTAAATGCTTATCATGATTCCTCTTGAACCCTTTGATGGCACAACAGGATGCTTATTAACATGCACATGGCTGTGACCTGGTTTACTCCAGCTTTGCACTTAGGCAGGTGTTTAAAACAGGTGCACAAATCTGTATTATTTTTCTTTCTCAGAACTCTGATAACATGGACAAGTGCAGTTTGTATGTCTGCTCTTTCCATTGGGATTTTCTGGCTTCTGGGATGCAGCAGGTGAGTTTAGAAGATCTTGTTCGAATTTATTTACAAGCCTTTTGAAAGCTAGCAGAAAAGTGAGTTGTCAGTCTCCGGAAAAAAATTCCCTTCTTTTTCGTTAGGTGAATGTGCATTCTGGATGTGCAGAGTGTTTTGTGTGGCCCTCAAATTTTATCAAGCATCAGCTGATGCTATGTTGTAGCCCCATTAACTTCTGTGACATAATTAAGATTCCATATTAATTTTCCTCTTTCACTGTCCCCATCTGTAACAACAGTCTGGTGTAGAAATGGCTTGGAGGAGAAGTAACAGGTCATGCAACCCACACACAGCTCTAGAGGCCAAATATACAGTTGGGAACAGCTATGAGTATTTAAACAAGATGTGACTGAGTTGTGTCCTTAAATCATAACACTGAAAAAAAAATCCTAATCTTTCTACAATAACCTCTTAAGTGCCTTTAAGTCTAATCTTGCTGAGCTCCACCAGTGATGTCAGCCAATGCTGGGGAGATGTAAGGGAGCTCAGAGCCTTGGGAGGTTCTTCTGGGAATCTTGTTTTCCTCTGAATGCTCACTCTCACACAGTTCACTGAGCATCTTTCAGTGACTCTTTTCAGGATCAATTTATTTTGCAGTCAGCCTTTCCCCGGGAGACCACAGCCCTCCACGCTTTAGTCACATCCCAAATGACCTAACAGAATCAGCTACTGGAAGGCTTTCAGAAGGGCCGTGTTATGTCAGGACTTAGGGTGCTGACTCTCATCATCATACGATTCAGAATCAGGATGATTTGAGAGGACAAACTCATCCTTAATTACCTCCAGGACAATTTCTATGCACCACATGATGAAACCTTTTTTTTTTTTTTTTTTTTTTTTTTGAGTAGGGAAATAATTGTTCAAGCTGATAAGGAAACTGTAATTCTTACACAAGTAAGCAGGGAAGGCACAAGAGTGGTTTTCAAGGGATTAGAAGTGTTGAACTGTGTAACTTCAAATGGTGCTGATCTAACTGATACTTTACTTAGCAGGGGAGGAGAAAACTCTAGCACATAGTTAGCAGCTATTTTTCTTTCAGAAAGACAGAAAGAACGCTGTCACAGACATCTTCCTACAAATGTCACATCAGTTGCTAACAAGTTGTGCTGGGACAATCTTCTTGCTTCTGTATGGTCTGCCACACAATTCTTTTCCAGTCACAGTGAATATACAGGATTTCTCTTTTATTTATTATGAATAGTCGGCTTGAACATGGACAATCATGGACATGGACATCCAGTCAAGCAGATCACTTCTATAACCTGGGAGCACAGGAAATTAATGTACATATCATATTCTTCATGTGTTGTGCTCATATCAAACAATGGAAAAATAAGTTATTTACTGCCTCGTTTGTAGAGTTGCTAATATCTGGCTATTATGCATGGAGGGCTGGGACACATTCCTTTTAATCCACACCACAATTTAAATTTAGCACCAAGCATGTCTGAAATGGGCAATATTCCCTCTACTTTTACAGAGGAAAAAGAGTATCTGTAGGTAAGGCATTAAATTGGGAGTCAGGGGACTCAGGGTCAGTTCCTGTTTCTCTTGCAGGGTTTTGTGATTTAAAACAAATCACTTTCCTGCCTGACTGTGGTGTTCTGAGATAAAACGGATGCTTGGAAGGGGAGTCGATGCTGCACTGGGAGAAGGGGCTGATGAACAAATAGATAAGTTCTCTTTTCTCAGTCTTGTGACTTTTTTTATCATGAATATAGAGAGCTAACACCAAGTGCAGCACTGGGTACGAATACTTGCCATGTGCAGATAGGTGCTTTCTTAGAAGATGAGTTATGTAGGGTGCTCTTCACTGTGAAGAAATTAAATGAAAGGAGAAATGTCTGAGCCATTTCAGGACATTTTAAAACAATAGGAATAATTCATACCCGGTTCCAGAGCAGGCATTACTGTTAGTGGCTGCACTGTATAACTAGGTAACTTCACTATGTATCTGTAACTTTGATTCTCTCGGAGATATTCAGCCTCATACCTGCCCTTGGAGACCACACTCTTTAGTGAAACACAGATGTGTCTCATCTCATGGACTAGCAGTGACAGCAGTGGACTTGGTGTTGGGGAACTTTGGAGGAGGCAGCAAAGCTTCACATTTTTATGATCTGGAATGACAAAATCTAATTTTATGTTTTGAACTCTCTTGTCATATGCAATGAGAACTTCCCTTTTCCAGGAATTAATGCTTTTATTGCAGAGGGAAACTAAGGGCTCTCTATCTAAGATATGTAGAGAGTGTAACACTTCAGTAATAAATAACAAGCAAACCTGTTCCTTGTTTAACCCATTCAATCCAGTTAAATGCTCCATTAAGCACTTGTGGTATAAAAAACATAGATATTCATGAAGCAAGTGAGCTTTTTTCTCCTCCTTCCTATATTGCATGTGTGCTTAAATTTATGCTTCTGGTGGCTTTGTTATATTTCTTGAAGGAGGACTCCTTCTGCTGTGTGAATGTCACCTTTCACAGGTGACAGGAAGATTAAGTAAAATGCTATACAGGTAATTATAACAAGGCTATTGGCAGCCTGTAACTGTGCAAATGACAACTAATTTTGCTGTTGAGACATAATGTATGTGGCAAGTTTTACCTGTAGCTGTACTTTGTACAAGTTATGCTGTCTCCAGAGGCATATGGTGCATATCGTTTTGACGACGAACTCAGCATAGCCCTTCTACACATTACTATTAGACTGTGAGGATCTGCCCTGTGACATTCATTTCAACTGCAATTAATTGTGTCACTTCTTGGAGAGCTTGTCTCGTTGCAAAGATGGTTTTGTTTAAATTAAGATCAGATGTTTTGTATCTGATCCCCTGCTGTGAATTTTCTCAGCTAAGAAAAAATAACTAAATAATATACTATATCTCATTGTCTGGAGAGAAGTTTTGACAGTTTTTATGTACTTATCCTTGTGACATTGATCAGATTCTGGTTATACATATGTTCAGTGACTCCATCTTGATATGCCCTTGACCATCTCAGAAGTAATATTGCAGTCATCCTGGTTTGAAAAACAAAGCCACAAAACCAAAGCATAATAATGTGATGGAAATCTCCTTTCTGAGCACTTTGCTTGCCATGGTCTGTTCTCCCCTACTCGAACTCTTCCAAGGTTATTAATTAACTACCGCAGAGGCAAAGCAGCTAATGAAGCTTTCTTCACTAGCTTTGCCCTATTGACTAGTTACTGAAGAGCCACTCTGTAGTGCCAAGGGTGAACTGAATTATGGAGAAGCAGATAGTGTGCATCCTTTATAATGCTGTCAGGGATGAATCTCTTAAACTTGTTTGCTGATATTAATAGTATCTGGAGCCAAGCAATTGTGCAGTCAGCTCTTCATAGCCTAAAGGCCTTTTTAAAATTTTCAAAATGCAGATTATTTATTTTAAAGTGCAGATTACTGAAGTGCTGGGTTTTAAACCCCCAGCCCTGAACCAGGGTTGACATGTGGATCTTCCTGACGACCAGGCAGGAAAGATCTTCCTGACTGGTTTTCTCCCAGGATCTGTCCAGCTTTTTTCTCTTGCACCTTGAATTGCATGGAAGAAAGAATTGTTTCTCTTCTACCTAAGACAGCAACATTTTGGATTTCATTACCCTGTTTGAGGAAAATCTGTTGTCTTTCTCTAATGATCATGACCATATTTCAGCATTCAATTAGACTAGGTGGGATAGTTAATATTGTCAGGGTCATCCTCAGTGACTGTGCTTTTGTTCCAAGGAGACTCTTAGACATGATCTTGATAGATCTCCTATCACATGTCCGGGTGAATGCCTATATGGTGCTCTTAGCAGGGATAATGAAGGGAGATTGCTGTGTTGTCTGCATTGCAAAGCTTAGGGATTTACCTAGTGCATAATGGAGGTAAGAGTTTGGATGAAGGGTACCTCCTGAAATTCATAGAATCATAGAATGGTTTGGGTTGGAAGGAACCTTAAAGGTCATCTAGTTCCAGTCAGTGGGATAGAGTACACCCTCAGCAAGTTTGTTGACAACACCAAGCTGTGTGGTGCAGTAGACATGCTGGAGGGAAGGGAGGCCATCCAGAGGGACTTTCACAGGATTGAGAGGGGGGTCCATGCCAATCTCATGAAGCTCAACATGGCCAAGTGCAAGGTCCTGCACCTGGGTCGGGACAATCCCAAGCACAAATACAGGTTGGGCAGAGTACGGATAGAGAGTAGGCCTGAGGAGAAAGACTTGGGGGTGTTGGTTGATGAAAAGCTCAACATGAGCCAACAATGTGCAAGTGAAGCCCAGAAAGCCAAATGTATCCTGGGCTGCATCAAAAGGAGCATGACCAGCAGGTTAAAGGATGTGATTCTGCCCCTCTGCTCTACTCCTGTGAGACTCCATCTGGAGTACTGCATCCAGCTCTGGAGCCCCCAACACAAAAAGGACATGGACCCATTGGAGTGGATCCAGAGGAGGGCCATGAAGATTATAAGAGGGCTGGAGAACATCTCCTATGAACAGAGGCTGAGAGTGTTGAGAGTTCTTCAGCCTGGAGAAGAGAAGGCTCCTAGGAGATCTTATTGCAGTCTTCAAGTACAGACCTTATAGCAGCCTACAAGAAAGGTGGAGAGGGACTTTTTACAGGGGCTTGTGGTGATAGCACAAAGGGTAATGGGTTCAAACTGGAAGAGGGTAGATTTAGATTAGAGTTTAGGAGGAAATTTTTCACTATCAGGATGGTGAGACACTGGAACATGTTGTCCAGGGAAGTTGTAGATGCCCCATCCCTGGATGTGTTCAAGACCAGGCAGGGTGGGGCTTTGAGCAACCTGACTTAGTGGGAGGTGTCTCTGCCAGCGGCAGAGGGATTGGAACTAGATGATCGTTAAGGTCCTTTCCAATTCAAACCATTATGTGATTCTATGATAACTGTGCTTAAGAAAAGACAGAAAAGCTAAAAATAGAGCCATTCTTTGATTTAGTTAAATGGAATTAAAATCACAACATGCAATTCAGTTCTTCTTTGTCATACTTTTCTTTGTTGTGAATCTCCTTTTTTTCCAAGAATGAAGTGTACGACAACTTGCAAGAAGGAGAGGAAGAACAAGCTAGGGAGCTAGGAGACCAGCATGGTTA
>NW_008627669.1:0-51302 GCF_000691845.1 Merops nubicus
CACACACAGCAGCTCTGCACCAGGAGGACTGCCATGGGGAAATCAGCTTGGCCAGACCCAACGCACATTTAATCAAAATCAATCCTCTTCCTGTGTGATGCTGTTACACCTCTTCCTACCACTACAAGACCTTGTAAAAAGTCACTCCCCAGCTCTCTTGTAGGTCCCCTTCAGACACTGGAAGGCCACCATAAGCTCTCCCTGGAGCCTTCTCTTCTCCAGGTTGATAAACGCCAGCTCTCTTGGCTTATCCTCATAGGAGAAGGGTGTCAGACCTTGGATCATTTTTGTGGCCCTTCCCTGGGCCTGCTCCAAGTGGTTGATATCATTCTTGTGTTGGAGGCTCCAAGAGGGGTCTCTTGAGAGCAGAGTAGAGGCGGAGCATCACTTTCCTCCACCTGCTGGTCACACTTCTTTTGATGGTTGGCTTTCAGGGCTGCACTCTCACATTGTTGGCTCATGTTGAGCTTTTCGTCAGCTAGCACCACCAAATCTTTCTCCTCAGGACTGCTCTCAATCTATTCATTGTACAGCCTGCATTTGTACTTGGGATTGCCCCAGCCCAAGTGCAGGACCTTGCATTTTAACTTGTTGAGGCTTGACTGGCATTGGCCCACCTCTCAAGCTTGTCAAAGTCCCTCTGGATGGCATCCCATCCCTTCAGCATGTCGTCTGTACCACACAGCTTGGTGTCATCTACAGACTTGTTGAGGGAGCACTCAATTCTACTGCCTATGTCACTGACAAAGCTGTTAAACAGCACCAGTTCCAGTACTGATCCCTAAGGACCACTCCTTACTTGTCTCCATTTGGTTATCAAGCGTTGAACTGCAACTCTGACTCCATCCAGCCAATTCCTCATCCACTGAGTGGTCCATCCATCAAATCCTTGTCTTTCCAATTTAGAGACCAGGATGCTGTGTGGAACAGTGTCAAACACTTTGCACAGGTCCAGGTATATTTATATGCATATAATCAAAACATACATGATCATCACCACAAGTTCAAAAGGAAACCACAGATGCAAATAATCATCCGCTTCTATGTGTTTTCTTTAGTGAGAAAGGATGCAAGGGATTTCTGATATTCAGAAAGTCAATTTCCTTCCAATCAACTTTTACTATCACAATTCATCTTTCCAACTCATCATTGTATGGACTAAAGGATTGGGGTATGGCATTCTCCTGACTTTCGCCTCTTAAGAAAAGATGTATTTTGTTAGTATCACACTCAAGACATAAAGGGTGGTTTGGTTCTCTCTGAAGCTTGCCTTTAGATCAAACAGATCCCACAGCATGTGGTCTGTGCATATGTCTCCTTATTTGCTTGTTTTTCTGTTTTAATTGATTACTATTTTGAATATGTCCCACAAACTTCTTAGAATCTCTCTCTTCCACAAAGTAAACTGTGGTAGGGTAGGAATAATAGATCTTGGAAAATAATTGGGGTACATAAATCTTGGCCCTGTGGAAGGCACATGGGAACCTTCTCTCCAGCTCTAGCAACGTCAATCCTTCCTCTAGAGTAAAACTTCTCCTTTCTAGACACCTAGTTGTGTCATCCTAGACCATACCAACACAAAGCCTGCAACGTTTAATGCAAATTAGCCAAGATGACCTTTGTTTTCCCAATAATTTAAGATGTTGTTTTTCAAATGTGTAATTGGAGGCTGCCATAACAAAGACCAGCAGTGTTTGCATGTAATGAAGAACCAACAAATAATGCTTAATTCCATCAGTACACCTGAGGGCTATAATTAACTCATTTATACAGCATCTGGCACAATCCAGACAGTAATGCAAAGCATGAACACTGACCACAACAGAGGTAGTGATAGCAGTTTTTTTCACTTTGGAGAGAATATGAAAACATTATACAACTGATCAGGCAAATAATAAAAGTCTTAGGTGGGCTATGAAGAGATTTTTTCCAATTTATTTATTTATTTTTAATATCTACCAAATATAATAGATTTATTATTATGGAATTTAAATGAAAACACACCAGACAGAGATGTCATTAGCTTTTTTATATTGGTGTCTTTTTAACAAGTTATCTTTCATTGTTCTTCTTACATCTGTCTTACATAAACCCTAGTAGAATTGAAATGAAAAGTTATAGGCTTAGATGTACCTCCTCATATTGCCACATTTTTTGTTATAATTTGAGTTATTTAATGATTTTTCTCTCATGCACTCTAAGGAGACAATTTGAAATTAACACAGAAAACCAACAGAGGACATTAAAAGTTCCACATGGGTTAATTTTATTTTTAAAAAGTTTATTTGCTTAGCATAAAGGAAAACTTTACTTTTTTCATAATTAATCAAGCAAATAGAACCTTGAGGGCATTCTTCAACTTGGGATAAATAATGGCAGAAAGATATTTCAATGCTATTCAGAATAAAGATACTGGAAAAAGTATGTTCTAGGCTACAGATTCGCAACATAACACATATGGACTAAATACCATTGAAGAGAAACCTCACTGTGTAAAGCCTCTATTTCATATAGACAGCAGAGGCAAATATAAAGACCTTCAACAACAGGTCTTGAGTGCATTTCAGGAACATGAAACTTAGTTATCACTTCCACATAAAGCCACCAGGATGTTTTCATAATCCCCTTTGAGTTCATCCTGTCAATTTAAATACAAGAAAACACAGTTGTTAGGATAATGGCCTCAAGTGAAATAAATTTCAGTAAGCGTTTAATATAGATGAGCCAAACATCAGTCCTTCACCTAAAAGAAATAATCAGTTTATAGCATATATGTGTTAGCCACAGAATGATCTTCAACTCAGTACCCTCACTGAAGTTATTTCTCTGACCTAGAAATAAACACAGGGTGGAGCAGAGGTAGGAAAAGCCAATAAAAACCCTGGGAGGTCTCATGACATAAATAAAGAAGGAAAACATGAAGATTTCTGTCCATCTAGGAGCTTAAGCTTTTTTTGGGTGAAGATGCTTTCCTTGAACAGTGATGTACAGTGTTCCTTCATATCAAAACACTATACACATTGTTTCTGTAGTTACCTCAAAAGCAGGCTAATAGTACCATCATATTAGATTCACCATAGGATCACTTATGGTGAATTTATTTCTTTCAGCTTTGAAAGAAAGAAATAATGTACATTAAGTATGTAGTGTAACTATTATACACTGTTTTCACAAAATTGAATCTACTTTGCAGAGACATATGAATTGTTTAGTACAGCCAAGCTATGCCTCAGGCTGTTTGGGTGCAGTCAGCATTTTGGAACGTCATAATGTGATACCAAATTAGAGATCACACACACTCATCAGGGAAGAATAAATGTGATTATGACACCTATCTGAAAAAGTAGCAGACACCAATAAAAATCAAAAAGGGATTTTGATACATGTAGAGACTGTGTTTCTACTCCAGTTAAGATTTATTTTTTTTTTTTTTTTTTTTTAATTTGTCTAGTAGCCTCCACAAAGCTGCTTTGCATGTTTTGTTTTCCCAGGATTTCAGAAGTCCCTTGCTGGTTTAAATTTTCTAGAAAACACATTGGGTGGTGTGTTCCTTTTAAGAAGATATTTTTGTTAGTTTATTCCTTTATCTAAGTCACCTGGAAAGCAGGCCTAATAAATGTGTGAAGCTAACAAGATATTTGCAGGAGTACCTAAAATACTAGAAAACAATAGCCTGTTACATCAAATATATCCCATAAAGTACAATCATCTCCACTTTTCCTGCGCAAGTACAAGAACGTGGGGATACTGTCATCTCCATTCAGTTCTTGGCTTGTACTATAAGATGGTATCCTGAGACATGTACCACTACTAAGAAATGCCTAATGCTTTCATGACAAAAACATTGTCCCCAAAAATTAATTAGTTCTAGCAGCATGTGTATCATTTGGAATATGAGTTACTCATCTACAATGAGTAACTCAGGATGAACTGGTAACTGAGGAGCAGGAGAACTAACAAATACTTATTGAACTTCCAAAATCATCCAGTTGTTTTGCATTTCATACATCACCTGAGAGAAAACCTACCATAATGGCTTGGCGGAGAGAGATGCCATACAGTGTTTTGTAATAGCCTTTGATCTCATTCATATCCACTTCATGGCGTGAAACCATGATTCTAATGAGCTCTTTGTGCCGTGTCCCAAACCCCTGTGAAAAGAAAAAAACAATAAGAAGAAAAGAGTGAAAAAAAGCAAATAAGTAGGAAAAAGAAAAATGAAAAAGTGAAAAAGAAAAAAAGATAATTAAAAAAAAACGAAGATAAAAGAAAGAAAAGAGGCTACTTGTGTCATTGAAACATTTTACATTCAGGTTCTATTTGTTAACCCATCAGACTTCTTTGTGGGTGAACAGAGCCCACATCCTATTCCTTTAACATCTTTTATGCGTGTAGTCCTCTCACATCACCCTTCTGTTTCCTATGAGCACAATTCACTCCTGACAGGCTAATAGGCTACCACCACCCTTGCTTTTTTTTTTTTTTTTTTTTTTAAATGTGTTTCTTTTAGTTGTTTCTTAAAAAAAAAGACATTCACTGTGCATGCTAGACTGCTAGACACCAAAGACAAACTTCATTGCCTTTTGAAACTATTTTTTTAACAGTTCAATGAACAGTATTTTCATAATGTTTCACTCAATTTTTCATGTACTCCTCCTAACCAAGTCACCAGAGTTATGAAGATATGTGCATAGTAGATTGTTTGAGTATCTCTAGTACCTTACTCAAATCAGATTACAAATTTGCCAAAAGAATCATGGATGCCTTGTCAAATATTAGGCTTCTACTAGGTTCTTGTCCAGATCCGTAATTGCTTTTCCTATTTACTTTTCACTAATATTTTTGTGGTTACATAAATAAGAAAAGTTCCAGTTAGCTTCCTGTCACTGTCTAGAGTAAAATGTACATGTGTGGATGGACAAATGCCTTCCTGAACACCCTGGAGTACAGCTCTTCCTGTGGAAAGACAATCAGAAGTTTCAATGGAAGGAACAGAAAGAGAGAAATACACTGAATTTCCTTCTGAAGTCCTTTTTTATCATGAAAAGGGCTTAGAAAGCTCTAGCTAGCTTGTTATTTTTCAGCTTATAAAGCACTCCATGTTTACAAAAATAAGTTCTTTCTCAAGGTTACCTTCATTGCCAAGTGCAATTTTTCAGCAAAGAAAGCTGGCTTGCTTGTGGCACACTTCACTGTAACAAAACAATGAGAAAAAGTCACATCTGTCATTATACATGCAACAAGTAACAAAAGGCAAAAGTCTGGAAAGAAAACACTTTAGAAGAAATCTAAGTGTTCCTACCAGCATACCCTATTGATCTACTTCTTTGCTAACTTTCTTCAAAATATATAAGTAAGAGCTCCTTTCCTCTATCTATTCAGAAAGCAATTCAGTCAGGGGACAATAGTTACTGTAAAGACAAGACTGCACTCCCTAGTTTGCTGCCACAAAATTATGAAAGAATTTGCTGCTCCCAAAAAGAAAAATGTATATTTGTGCCATCTACAGCAGATCTGGAGGTTGTGATCTGATGTTTTGTAAATCAGGTTATACTAAGTACTTGCCTTCCACTTTTGATATGAAGAGGGATCTGATGGGACTTACACTCCCATTCCAAGTACCAAGACTGTGGTATAAAAGCTGATAACAAGATGAGTATCTGGCTCCTGATTCCATCCCTGCTCTAGTAATAAGAATGATTTAAGTGAGTCACTGCCTCACCTTATTGTTCATGAGGAACAGTAATGTTAAGGGTCTTAATATACACCTTTACCACGATTCTTAGAAGAGTATTTTCTTGAACAAAACCACAGAAGGAAAATTGTTTTAATTTTACTAATAATATATTGTAAAAGTCTTTGAAAAGCAAAGTTTAGAAAAGCATGGGTTTGATTTTTTTTGAAGAAAAACTATTTGTATTTAAAACTATTGTATTTTTGATATAAATCATGCCTATTCTGACAGCTCTTTTTGACATATTGACTTCCTGTAAAGATCTTCCTATGTTGATGGCACATCTGTTGTCTTTAAAAGACCTTTCTGCATTTCAGGAGAGGTATTTCTACTCATTCATCAACTTTAACTGACTTTAAATAACTCAATTAAATTACTATTTTCAGACCAGACTTTCCAAAGTATTATTTAGTAAGTTTCTCAATGAAGCAGGGTTAGTGAGTTTCTCAATGAAGCAAGGTAAACTCAAAATGGTCTCCTATCAGACTAATTATGGCAGACATAAAAGGCAGGTTTTCATGTGGTCAGCATATATAGTAGCTTGCAATCTGCAGAACCACTTACCAAGAGCAGTCAGGCAGTTCTCAATATCACCTTTCAGTTCCAAATCCAGTACCTTGTTCATGTCATGCTTGCTGTATTTGGTGTACTTCTGAAAGACTGAATAAAGGAAGAAAAATCAGTGAATAGTGATGAAAATACTCTACTCTCCCTGCAATGCCTTTGTCTTATTCTGCCCTTACTGCATAACAAATGGGACTTTGTTAGGATAATAGGGTTCATTCTCCCATTGGCAGGGATAGAGCTGGTCCAATAACTCCATAGGAGCCTATGACATTAGGTGATTACCCTCTATCCAGGGCAAACTGGCTGAGGAGCAAGACCGTGCTGGGAAGCATTCAGAACTCCTGCCACGCTGATCCTTTGGCCTTGTGATCACTAGCCCTGTGAGTCTTCATGGTAATAGTTTTGTTAACAACCTAAAACATATTGCTTATCACTAGAATGGAAAGAACAGCCAAGATGCCAGTTTGAAGGGGGTACACCCTTTGTCAGCAAGGATGTGTTCAACTGCAAAGACCTTTGTAGCAGTCAGAGTCATGTCTCTGTAATTGACATCTTGCCCGAGTTTATGAGCAGGTCATGTTCAAAATACCATTCCAGTGAAGCACAAAGTTTCATCACACATACCCCTGCGGAGATGTGGGTAGCTTCTTGTAGTAAGAACAGTAACAAACACATTAACATCTGTTCCTTTCCTTCTCTCTCCTGCTTCATACAAGGCCTGCCATAAAGAAAATAAAGTAGTAAAGTTAACATCAGTACAGTAAAACTCAAACAGAAATACTGTACTTCTGAGGCTAACAGTCAGAGGTGGTCCATTGTTTATTAGTTATGAACTCTAGCGCTTGGCAGAAACCATAACAAAACTCTACAGAACCTCAATCTAACTCTAGCTCTATCAAGTAATACTTCATACTTCATCTGTGTTATAATAGCACCTAGAGAACACTATGCAGCTATAAAACATACATTCAGGCATTTTACAATCACCATCTAGCTCTCTTGGGCATATTACATACTTGAATTAAGAATTTTTTTCATATATCATGATATATTTACAGTCTGCAGAGGAGTTTAGGACTGGTAGGCTTTCTTCAGACAAACAAAATTATCTCTGATATTAACTGGGTACATATGAAGGAGAAATCCACGTACCAAATACTTCTTGTCTCTCCAGGAGTGACTTTAATGGAAAGTAAGAACCAAATCTGTCTCCTTCACTTTCTTCACCTACTCAAACCTCTCTAGAAGTAATAATATAAGGGCTCCAAGCATCCTCAAAGAAGATTTAACTGCCTTGTCTCTGCCCCATAATAAATAATATTGAACTTTTGAGCTCAGACAGAGTATTTATTTACTGGCCTTTCACCCAGGGCTGGTGACAAAACTGGACTCCTTGTGTAGCAAGAATAAATGCAGTATTGCTAAACAGCCTTTTCTTGGTTGGATTTTTAAAAAAAATCAGTTTAAAGCAAATCTACATTTAGATTGTAACAATGATATAAGCCTTTACAGGTGAAAACTCAGGAAAAACTGCTAGCATTTACCAAGATTTTAACAAAATTAGTCACACTTATGTTCAGAGAAATAAAGGAAAGATTTGTGATTTGTTTTGGAATTATTCAGAAAATGACTGTGAGGTTCACCCAATAATTTTAAAAGGTTCTTCATTGTAAAGCAACAGCTATAGCTAACATAATACTGAGCTCACAGTGGTCAGGATATCGTAGTTGGTTCTGTACATACATGAGTACACCCTTGTCCCTCTAGTTTAATAACTATTACAAACAAAAGGAAGATTGTGTTTAATTTCTCCAGTTGCTGACCATTAATTCAAATGGTCTGCACTTTATACATTAACTACAAGAGGTGTTGCAGAAATGTTTCTGAAGCTAGTTATTAGGATGAAGATCTAATTTCCTTCAGATAGTCAAGTTTCTATGAACTTTGTAAAATAGTATATCTTCTTAGAAAAGATTGCTACATAGTATACAAATCTGTGTTAGGTCTGAAATGCATAAGATTCAGGTACAACATTCACAGCCAGAGTTTGTAATCTGAAGTTAGATGAAGAGGCTCTGCAGAGTGCTAAGTTTGATCTTACCCTGGCATCATTGTCAGCAAGCTCGTCATTCACATGAGAACTTTCACATCGGTCACCCTACATAAATAAATAAATAAAATTTCAGTTGTACTCACACTCATTAGTTCACTAAAACTCAGCATTTTAGAATTCTCTCCCACCATTTTCTGCATAATACATAAATTCAGATAGATACAGTTATGTCAATTATTCTCTGAATAAACTGTGGTATTTGTGATTAGTCAAAGCTCACATTTCTGAAATCACCAGCAACTCTTTTTCTGAAGTCCTACATTAAAATCCACAGGAAGTATTGTCTCTTAATGTCAAGTTACAGGCTTAGAAGCTATGAATTTCTTGCTGATAACTATTTAACAGAATCCTTTCAAGCTGATTTGAAAACAAAAACTGAAAATCAAACCCATGCATATAGATGTATCAAAAAATAATCCTGTGTGCATGTACAAGCTTCATATATATACATATATATGCTCAACAATGTTGGAATCAAATATTTATACATTTTATAAGGATCTTTTCTATTAGGCAGCTTCAGTGTTTAAACTCATCTGCTTTTGAACATAAATTCACAAAACACTTTGACCATTTGTTAGCTCCTTCACCATGTACCGTTATCTAACTACTAGAAACATATCTTAATAGCAAGACAGAAGACTTATTTCTGTAAGTGTCAACATTTCTTCTTTTTCTATTTCTAGTCAATTGATATGACATTATGTCTGTTATTTTTTGATGTCCTTACAGTTGCCACGAAGTCTTAAAAACATGACTGATAAACAATAATAAATATCACTGGTTTTTTAATATGCATTTGAGATAAAATTTCATTATAGCTTGTTTTAAGTAGAATTACATACAGTCTAAGATATGCAAGTAAACTATAAACCGAGGAAATAAATATGACCTAGATCCTTATTTATTCCATGACTTTCTTTAAAATAGTCTTAACAACATTAATTCTTTCTTTTGGATAAAGTCACTAAAAATGCTTAAGCGCAGCATACTTTGGCTAGAGCAACCAAAGCCTTCTGAAAGTCCCCAGATGTGTCCGAGATAATGTCTTGTGTGAGATCTCTCTTCAGCACTGAAATTGAAAGAAAAAGGAATCATAGTTTCTTTGAGAGTTATCAGCTATGTTGACTATATCATCTATATCATCCTTAAAGGTTCCTTCCAACCCAAACCATTTTATGTTTCTATGATTTTTTTTTCAGCCTTTTCTTTATTTTCCATTTAAATAGGCCCTACTAGAAATGCAGTTTTCATACTTTCTTTCATTTAGCTTCAAGAGAAAGGGTATATTTGTAACATGTCCTTTATCCCCTGAGATATTGGAGGCTAAACCCAAAATCTGCTGAAAAAGTCCTTCTCTAAGGTATTATGGGTGGCACTGTCTTAGGCCTTTGCTTTTGAAGTACAAAAACAGCTTGAAACTTTTTCTGAGCTATTTGTTTCTCATCATGGTTTCTGGTTGTTCATATCAGCACTGAACTTATTCACAAAACTCTTCTGAAAGAATCAAACTTTGAATTTGGTCTTCTAATTGACACTATTTGATTAGAAGACTTTTGGGAAAGTTAGTCTATAATCTCAGAAACTGTAATTTAATAAAACAACACTAACTGCAGTAAACTCTACATACATGAGAGATGCCACATTACATTTTAGTTACCTCTTCAAATACTTCCCCCCTTTAGCTCACTGGCTGTTCCTACTGCTAAAGTTCTCTTGGGATCTGCATACATCAGGAAATGTGAATATAACCTCCCTTCCCTGAAACTCTTTCAATCTTATGTGAAACTCCACTTGCTTCCTACAGTGTCATCTCAGCATTTCATACTGAGAAGTGAGGTGGGCTCTGACTGTAATGCCTCTGCTACTGAGTTATACCATTAATACTTCTTTTTTGCTCTGAATTACCTTCTTTGTAGTATCTACTGATTTCTCTGATCTCTCTGTTGTTTCTTGAGGCTAGAATCTCAATTAAGGTATCTTCATCAGTTCCAAGCCCCTGAAAAAGTGATTGAATTTTTAAAGCTGTTATTTGATACAGAAAACTTAAAATTTGGAACAGATATAAGATGAAAATCATGGCTTTGAAGGCACCACATGGAAGAAAAAAGTAAAAACAAAACCATAGTATTACCATACAATATTGTGATTTCATCTCTTTAAGAATTAATTTTTTTTGTCACATTTGATATCACTGGTACCCAAAACAAGTTCTAGAGGGATCAAGCAGGGCACATAGTAGATAGGAATGTGAAATTTGTGAATAAAAATAGTCCCTTCTCTTTTTGTTTTTGCTTACATAAATATGTATGTAAACACTATGGTTTTCTGCCACTGTATCAGCAATCAGTTTTCGGAACTCAGAAAGAGTTCGTTCTCATAAAAAAATCTCCTCCAGCCTTGAAATTCAGTGTAAATTGCTGGGTCTTGTTCTCAGAATCTGGATTACCTGTATAGATATATCTTACAAGATGGGGTTAAAATAAAGACAATAAAAAAGTTTTGAAATCTCCATCTATTGCCATTTACAGACCACGATAATGATTTATGCTCTCTAAGAAAGATGGTTTTTCAGAAACTTTTGTATTACCTTCATAGAGGCTCTTAATTCTTCAGCATCAAACTGAGCTGGAGTTTTGAGCAGAGCTACAACAACATCTTCCAGGTGGCTCTTCAGAACTTTTTTCAAGGCTTCTTCCAGACTCTGTGATATGAAGAACAAGAAACACATCAAGCTAGTGAATTGTAAAAAAATGCTGTTCAGTTAGTGTCCAAAAGTTAATGTCTGAGGAATCTTAATCCATATCATTCCTTTAACTACTAGAAAAAAATATGGAGAGCTACTTGAAATTTTTCATTTAATTTAATTAATTTAATTTAATTTTTACCTTTATGGTAGTCAAAGTGTCAGGGTTTTTTAGTAGGTTTTCAAGAGTGCTTTCACACACTGCAGTTTAGCTATATTCACACATTTACAGTGTCAGAAGATAGACTGCTTGTTTTTTAAGAGAGATAATATTATATTGTCATTATGATTATGACTGAGTTGCTTATAAGGATTTAATTCATCCATTTATTGCATAAAGGATACAGAATTTGCAGTGAAAATTCTGTGGACTTGGTGTAATATCTCTGCACAAAACAAGAAATCCTAAAGGTAAGATTTGGCCTACATTCTAATTTGATCAAAATTTCAAACAAACAAACACACCCCCCTCAAACCTCAAAACACCAAAACAAGAGAAAAAAAAAAAAAAAAAAAAAAAAAAAAAAAAAACCACCAACCAAACAACAATAACTAAACCCAAATCACAATCAGGTTTATTTTGCCTCCTGTCTGCAAATGCTCAAAACTCTCTTTTGGTACATTATCTAGTTACAGTCCTGCTTTCTATCAAGTATATGTCCAGACTGTAGCTGTGAGATCAACCTGCTTTATCAGGATAACTAAGCCAAGAAGACTATTTCAGAAACAAGTACTATGTCCATAGTTAGTTATGCTTGCTTTCAATAGTATGCCAGGAATCAGGAAATCTAATAATATAACAGTATTAGCCCTCATGTGTGTTTAAACTATATTTTAATTCAGGTCTTTAAAAAATATAATTGCAAGGATAGAACCTCCTCAGAAGGCGGTGACGGTTGTGAAAATCATAAGTAAGGTTTCCTGAACAGAAACAGGAAATCCAGGCTAAAACAAGACATTAGATTTTTGTTCTAAATTGGACTTTAAAAGCTACACTCAAAGGAATAAATTTCCAGGGAGTAAACATTTAGTAACTCTGGTATGACAACGGTGGAATTGTAATTTCAATTTAGAATTACAAGTTCAACTGAAGAAAATATGTAATACAGAAAAGTAACAGAAATTAAAGCCTTTTCCAGAAACAAGCAGCAATTTCCAAGTTTCTCAGTACGAGGGACTAACAGTTGTACCACTCTGAGGCAAAAGAACACTGCTTCCAGTACACCAATCCCCGTACTACTGTTGATATACTTGTAGAACAGCATTATGGTCCTCCAACTTTCCTACCCTATTTAATATTCTATCTGAAGTTAAATATTCATAGATATGCCTCCAAGTCCCCTTGTCCATCCTTCACTTTCTTTCAGCAGACCACCTCCTGGGTGGCAGAGAGATCTCTCCTATTGATTTAGTGATTCAAAGGATCTCTAGGGTATTCAAAAAGTGAAAGTCAGAATTTCAAAATTTCTCTTTTTATTCAAAACAGTGACCACCCAATACAAAGGTCCAGCACTGGCAATATAGTTTCAGGGCATTATCATTCTGTCACGGTTTTCATAAACCATAGAAGGCAGAAGGCTGTAACTTTTTGTCTTATGAATGCAAAGCTGTACCATCTGAACCAGAAGTAAAACTCATATTCTGGGTGTGAATTTAAGCTTGGCTTCAACATACTTTACCTTTCCTTTAGCTTGCTGATAGGCAGTTTTGATCTGCTGACGCTGAGCATTTGTTCTTTTAGTCAAGATATCAATAATGGTGGCTTCATCCACACCTATGAGTCACCAAACAAAAATAATGTCTAAAATATTGGAAATATTATAGAGGTCTCTAGTACGCCTTTCAGCCAAATAATTTTTTTTTTATTATTACTATTTGCTTTACATCATGTTTTGATTTCTTGACACACTGACGTTTAACCAAAGGAAAAACTGCAATCATTCATTGATTTACAATTACTGATGTAGTGAAGAAACCAAGAATACAGAAACCTATGTTTCCATGATTTCTTACAGAAAGTCTTAAAGTGTTCTCAGTGCAGAACTTAGACTACAGAATAACTAAAATAAAATCAGACAGAATACTCATTTAATCTCAATTTGAAAAATATTTCAATGTACAGGCAAAGTGTCAAATGTGCATTTAATTAAAAAGAGAAGTAAGATGGATGCATACATTATATTTTCAGCATATTCACTGCTTCTTGAAGGGATTTTATGGAAATCAAATAAAAACAGTATTAGTATGATATGTTACAATATTTTTTCATTCCCTAGAAATCAAATTTTTATAAACATTCCTTCAACATATGAAAAAACTTTAAAGTAGTATTAACGTCTGAAACTGTCATACAACATCAAGGTATCAAAGAGCTGAGATTCTTTACCAAGTGGCGTAATATGATGTACTGCCAAGCTTTCAAGAGCAGAGGCACCTCTCTTACTTTCAATTGTTTCTTCCTCTGGTATTTTATTCAGTGCTATTCCCAAAATTTCCTTTAGGAAGACTCCTAACATAGCAGGTCAAATATTTCTTACCCTTTACAGTAATAGCTTTGTCCAAAGCAACAACATCAGCTGATGCATCAAAGGTAGGGTATGAATGTACATGGCCACCTTTTGAAGTCTTCTGCAGAGGGGGGAAAAAAAAAAAAGAAAAAAAATGCTCATTTCTAAGAATATTTTCCAAAAGAAGCAGTTTTAGATGTCCAAAAAACCCATCTATTTAGGACTGCCTCTTACAGGACTATTAAAGAACACACACAGTTTTGTAACTACAGGGAACTTAACAGTCTCAGTAATGGATACCTCTGATATTAACCAGAAAGTACTTTATATGTTGTGTTAGGCACCCTATTTCTCAAAGTAAGCTGGATTCCACAGGAAAATACTTCTGTCATGTCAGGCAATTATTTCCAAATTGTGAAGGCTTTAGACCCATAATTAAATCATACAGGCACTGCCAGTAAAGTGCTACTAATTATTTCGCTCATCTTATGCAAATTTGTTATGCATCCCATTGACTTCTCAGCTGAGTCACATGTTACAAGCACTTATTGTATGCAAGATCTTGGAGAAGAGTTCAAGCCTAATCCTATGAGGAAGTGGAGGACAGTTACGCAACTTCTTTGAAACTTGAGATGTAACCTACACTTTCTTCACAGGCATTATCTACGGCTTGCCTTTGGTGAATCCACTCCTAGATAGACACTCCTTAGTCAACATCTAAAGGGCTCTGGGAATAAGCAAGGGTAATGAATTCCATTACATGACAGATTACATGGTTTGCCCTAAGTCAGCAACATGGCTAATCAAGTTACTATAACCCAAAAGCACTACCTAACCTTTTACAGAAGCCTTAAAATGCCCCAAGATTCTCAGATGCAATATTTAAACAAAATTTCCAGTGGAGTGATATATGGTGAGATTTTTTTATTTAAAAAAAAAAAAACAAATGAAAAACAAACAAACAAACAAACACAAACAAACAAACAAACAAAAAAAAAAAAAAAAAAAAAAAAAACAACCAAACAGTTGTTTAGCTAATTTTTTCAAAATCATCAATATTCTTTCTCTTGTTACAACTCAGTTATTTTTTTTTTTAAATCTGCTGCTAATAGCAAAAGAGAAATATTATCTCACGTATACTTTTTACATGCAGCATTCTTTGTAGAATTTTGTATACTTCTAACATCTGATAATTAAATATTCATCTCCCTACACAATTATATCACCAGGAGTTTTAAGAGAGCAGAGGGACTTAATACTTGACGAAGTATCTTGCATAATTTTGAAAAAATCACTGTGACTTGTGTGATAAACTAACAAAGGAATCTTTGTATACTAGTTTCCATGACAAACCTACACCCTGGCAATAAAAAACTCTTTGTAACCACCACAAGCCAGAATGACTCAGGACACCGGTAGTGCAAGGGGGACAGGATGGTGGAGCCAAAAGCTCATGCAGAGAGTGTTGTGGAGTCAAACTTACAAAATCCACAAAGCTCTAAGGTGGAAAGTTTTATTTACTGACATTTCCTCCATGTATTCAATTTTTTTTCAAGATGAAAGTTCTTTCAGGATCTCCTGCGACTTCATAGTGTATTGCTTTACCTTTGCTGACAGTAATTTCAGCAATTTGTTAATCAACTTAACTGCCACAGAGACTCTCAACATCATGCCAGTGCAATAACTCTTCCCTCCTCACCACCGTAAGCCTCCTTTCTAAGTATCTGTACTGATAGTCTGAGATGTTCTGTTACATGTCAGGACTCTTTCCACCATAAGCATGACACACGACATGAAAACCAGGACATATACTAGTGACTTTAGTTCCTCCTTTACATTCCTGAACTCCAACTCATGGCTTCTTGTACCTCAGCCTAAGAATCCCTTTTTCACTCACGTACATCATCTGAACATGTTTTTGCACATTCACATACCTGTGCATCAGATTACTACTTTAAAGAGGACAAATTCAGTGAATCAGTGATTGGTTACTGGAAATTACAATTTCATTACCATAACTAGTTCTGCCTAGGAATTTATAAGTAGATTGATATGTGCAAATAAGAGTAATTTTTCATCTGATAGCAGACTTACTATGTTATTAGATTACAGTTGATTATATACCTCAATAAAACTTGGTTTCAGTATTAATCTGCTGCAATTTTGCCATTTTTTTTCCTCCCTTTGAGTATATGAAAGATGTTAGGTGGCCTATGCCTTTAAACCACTTCTAAAAGTACTTGAAAATAAGGTGGTAATACTTACAATACATTGCTGCTCCTGATTTTCAATGAACCATGCCTGTTTCAGAAATTCTGATACCATAGCCATGTTGACAGAGTTTCTAGGAAGAGATGCATTAAGTTACACAACTTTCTCCTAAGCTACGATACGCAGTGTTTAGTTTCTCAAACAGTAATTGGCCCCCGCTATTGAAAGAAAGTAACTTTTGTGTTTGGCAGGTGACACAACGCTGCATCATTTCTTGCTCACCCCTACCTCCTTAGCTTCTGATCAGAAATAAAACAGTAGAGTAGTTGGACTATTTGCTTATATACTATGGCAATACCGAAACATTAGCATTGACTTACAAAGTGAAGTTAGCAGAAACAAATTAAAGTCTGTTTTTCCCCACCAGTTAAGATATCAGTTATGCCCATTTAGCTTATTGAGTATTTGACTTTGTTCAAATTCAGTGGTAAATGAGCATTCTTGTCTTATCATTTACTAAGGTTGGAGCTCTTGTGTGTTATGTTAAAGCAAAATATAGTCCCTTGTTAAATATACTCATATCTAATCTCTCTGACTAGCCCCTTCCTTGTTTCTTATATATTTCCTCCAATTTCCACAAAAGAATAGAGAATTACTCATATAAGGGGGGGAGGGAGGGAGGGGGAGGGAGGGGAAGGAGGAAGTAATTTTTTGCTTTTTACCACTCAAAATTAAAATTAGTACAGCTTTTCCATAAGATGGTATGCAGAATGGGAATAAAGCTGAATGAAGATCACCCAAAATTCATGAATACTTTGCTTCATAATAACTTTAGTGTGAGGAATATTCTGTTTGCTAATACATACGGTGGGGGAACAGATAGAAGAAATTAACTTTTTATCAAATAAAGTATTTTTTGTCTGCTGAGTACTGATTTTTTTCCCCAAAATATTTTTATGCAGTAAACCCTAGAGAAGGCTTGGTTTTAAAGCATACATCTGAGCAATAAACTAAAGACAATGTTGCTGGGTATACTGGAGTCTTTGAATCTAGTGTGAAGAGGCAAGATGTTATTTGTGGTCTTGGGGTACAGATCATATACAATGTAGCTCATATACACGAGTATAAAGAAATGATGTTTATGCTGCAAACACACTTGCTTTACTTATTCCCTGTGTCCCACAGGAACGGCAAAGAGCTGTCACTTAAAGCGACAGACACCTAAAACCAAGTAGTGTAGCTGCAGCCCGGCTGATTCTTTCTCTTATTGCAAAACTGTAAAACTTAATTCTGTGTTCAGCTGACAGCAAAGCAGCAGCTACCTCCCACAGCTGTCCTCCAGCCCCCCCAGCCCAGCTCCACCAGAAGCCACCTGCATTCCCTCAGAAAACTCCTGCTTTTGTGCCCTTCCCTCAGCCCGGAGGGCACAAAATTCAGATATTCTGTGCTGTTAGAAAAACTGAATCTGTATGTTATTTAGACTACATCTCACTTGCGTACATAACAGAATATTGTGTAAGTTCTAAGAACCAACTTTTATGCACATCATTTACTGAGCATCTGAAAAGCTTACTTATTTTACTATTAAAACTAGAATGTCATCCAGCTGTTATCGTGATTCCTGTACTCTTCTTGTATTGCCAGAAGTGTATGAGGCCAGAAGTGTTACCATATCTAAAGTTCTGCTGCATTTCATAACACCACACATAAAAGCCACATGCAGCAGGATGAAAGCATTGTAAACTCTCCATACTAGGTACGCTGAGTCTCCAACAGCGACATGTACCGACAGATACGTCTGTCAATATATTCACAGAGTGAATTTTTGTTTAAAACTAAGAAACAAGATTCAGTCTTGTAGCACCATATCTGAGATGAAGTTGGATCAAAACTACATTTTGGTTGGAAAGATTCTTCTCAGGGAGAACTGGATCCAGAAGGAGCTGCTAGCACTCCATTTCTTCTGCCTGTCCCAACCACCACCCCTCACATCCAGGTGTAAAGGTTCTCCTGCTCTTGGGTATGACTACATCAGAAGGCTACTAGCCTGCACTGAATTTGATTTATTAAGCCTTTAAACCATTACGTCTGTCCTAATTTAAATTAGAGACACAGTGAAAGAATTCTGTGCCTTAAAAACTAAGGTGGTGTATTGTATTCTCTTGTTTTTTTTAATAAAGACACTTTGGAAAGTAGATCCACCTGTTTACATCTAGTAAACAAATACTGCAAATTTAATAAAAGTCAAAGAAGGCAATAGGTCTTGAGAGGAGCTAAAGACCTTAGTTGGATTTAAGCGGTTCAGAAAGTTAAGAAACCACCTTACACATAAAACTCTGCCTGCTTTATAGGAAACTATGGCTAATGGGAAGACTGGAATCTAGGAAGACAGATAGGCCCTGACAGAGGCGAGGGCTTTCCCAGTGCCCTGATTCATGCCACTCCAAAATGCAAACAGCTCTGATAAACAATAACTAAATCCAGGAGAGATAAATTCAGCCAAACTATTATTTTAATTTAGTTTGAAAAGGACTGGAAGAACTGATGTCTTTCTCCACATATTTTCCTCCACTTGTGAGCTTACTGCAAAGTCTATGAATAGGGAGAGGAAAAAATATTTGTACCTAGAGAGTGGTGCAAACCAGAAAGTAACATAAAAAAGTGTCACCCTTCCTTCCGTTTATTCCATATCAAATAAAAATTTGAGAGTTATGCTGTTTAATAAAATACTGTCCAGATCATGTGTCTTAATTCCCAAAGTGTAATGTGTAGACATCCCATTTAAAAGGAAAGAGGATCAAGAAGTTAAGATTTGTTGGTTTGAAAAATACTGATTTTTATGTATTCTATCATTCCCATTTAGAATGATCAATATTTTGACTGAAATGAAAAATTCAGAGATCCAGACTGAAAGCCCTACTGGTTGGTTCACAAGAATTACTCCAATGTTACTTTCTGCCTGGCTCTCAGTCCCCAGAAGAAGTACTCTTGAACTGGACATATGCAAAATTTTTAAAGTTTTGAGAAAATACTCAATGTTTATTGAAAAATAGTTAAAGACACAAACTACACTTTTATGTTTCAGTCTGTGCCAAACAACACCATTTCTCCATGCTTATTTAATCATGTCATGAATCATATAATACGTATCATTTCATGTTACTGTCCAACGCATGTTTCTAGGATCTTGACATAAATTAAGGTCATTACACTCCATCAGAAAAAAAAGCAGTAGATCTAACACAACAATGTATTTTAAAGTGGAAAGTCTACTGAATATGAACGAAGACATCAGAGAGAAACCCAATCTCATCCTTGGAATATTCAGTGGAAAATTTTAGCAGAAGGAACCCCACATGATACAGCCCTTACTTATGTGACTTGACTAAGTTCTTACTCACAAACACAGGGTTTTGCTCTTATGTTTCTAAAAGATTGCTTTGCCTCATTTTCATCATTTCATGAGCAAAGGTCCCTTTGAGACCAGTCTCAAAGCAGCAAACTGTTGTTGAAGTGGCAACAGCTGTTCCTTTTTTTGTTTCCATAAAAAGTACTTTACTTTTCCAGGAACTGCAGATTTCTACAGTCAGCTCCAAATAAATTTGCTTTTAATCTTCTACACTTTTTCCAATTTCTTACATGCATAAAATAAAAGTAGTAAATGTCCAAGTACATGAAAGGTTTTAAAACAGAAAGAATTTCTCCTCCCCACAGCCATCTTTCCCCTTGCCAGCAAATCCAACCCACGGAAAATTGCACCAGGTCACTTAACAAATTTAGTGTATAACTCTTAAAGTTTGACAGGTCTACAGAGAACAGCAAAGAACTAGCAAAACCTACCTTTCTCCTCACAAATACTACTTTTCAGGGCAGCACAATCAGGAGTAAGTGAGCAGAGAGCTGTCGATGCTTTTATAGCACCATGAGAGAGACTCCACCTAGCAACCAGAATGTTTCCACAGCCCCAGCAACCATCTGCTCTTTGCAATAGCTAAATCTGGGTGCTGTCCAAAACACAGAAACACACATAGAAAGTAATTGCAAAACTATGTGCTGGAGAAAGCACGAACATATTTCAGAAAAAAAAAAAAAAAAAGACAACAAAAGAGCATGCCACAGTACCTCTCCTCCATTGCCATGGCCACATCCCTCACAGCAGTAAACTTCCATAAATCGTTCAACATCCTAACATAAAAATGTTAAAAAATTAATCTTGAGTTGATCCTTTCACATTTTGACATGGCTGGTATCACTTTGAAGTGAATATATTAAAATATATCATTGCTCAGTTAAACTTTGAAGAAAAGAGTGAAGAGCCAACGTGGTTTCCAGGCTTCACTGAGTTCTGGTGTTTATTAGCTCTCCTTCTTCTGCATATAAGCCCATGGCGGAAATGTTTCAGGACTGAGACACGTCTAAAACTTAATATCAATAGCCTTTCTTTCTCTCTCTCTCTTTTTTTTTTTTTTTTTTTTTTCTTTTTCCTATTTTTCCTTTCTTTTCCCCTCTGGAAAAGAAACACCAGAAAAATTAAAGTTTTAATATAAGGACAATAACTGGCACATAAATAATTACAAAGAGACTGAAATATTAGAATTAAACTCTGAAGTTCAAAATGAGAGTGGTGTGCACACATGAGGGAGTTAAGACAGGCTGCTAGAAGTGGTTTTCTGCAAGCACTTCCTCACCAAGCCAGCCAAACACATTTTCCAGAGCACGTCCGGCACAGCACCACATGGCATATCACTAACATCTCAGATTGGCTCAGAATGTAATGCCAGTGAAGAAATACCACTTCCTGAACCAGAAGCATTTGCAACTAGCAGACTGGCCTCTCAGCTGGCTGTTGTACTGCTTTCTGCTGACCTGGAACTGCTGCAACACGTTGATGCCTTCAGAATAAGGAAGTATGGCTAATTTGCCTCTCATGAACGTATGTGAAATGCAATCTGCCTTGAAACCCAAGTGCAGCAATTCACAAAATGACAAGGATTGGGAACAGACTGCTAGATAACATTAAAAGGACTGTTTGCAAATTCCTCAAACGTGGCACAACATTGCATACACAATCCAGTATTGCTTATGCCTTCCTCTGCTTAAAATAGCTCTGCAGAAACTGTTTGGGCCTGAAGCTTGTCCCTGCAACAGTGTTTGCTTGTGGGTGCTGGGATAAGCTCAAGATCAGCACAGTCAATGGTATCCCAATCAAGCTCAGTCAAGAGGAGAGCCCCCAGCAATGCTGTGGGAAGCAGTGGTCAGGACACCCCAGCCCTGGGACCTGACTTCAGCTGCTTCCCCAGTGCTTGGTCCCTGCCTGAGCTACTGCCCTGATGCAGTCAATCTGTGGGACCTGGGGTGGGCACAGCCTATGGGCTGGTGTCCTGTTCCATCCCCATCTCCATCCCCAGGCAGGTGTGCAGTGTCTAGAGCTGGGTCTGCTCCCAGTGCTTCCCCAGCTGTCCTGCTCCTGGCTAGGGTGGTGGGACAGGAGGGACTACCAGGCCTTGCCTTGCCAACCCCCGTGGGAACCCTCCTCAACAGTCCTGGCTGCCAGGGATTCCCCACCTCCCTCGACTTTCTGACAGCCATTTTCCTCTACACATTTTTCTTTAATTTTTGCTGTATATATCACATATTATTTGACAAAGGTATTTCAGATATTTTCAGTAAAGTGAATAACCAAAGGGGTCTACCAGCTGACAGTGATACTGTGAGCAAGCTGTTGGGTTTTAGCTGGGTTTGTTTATTAAATTAGGATGTGAGGTGTTCAGATTACTCCTGCTTTCCTGACATTCTCCATGCCATTGCAACACTACCAGTCTTGTTTCACTGATGTCAGATGTTGGCCAAAACCTCTGTGTACACTCTTTTTCTGAGGTTGTTTCCTTCATCTATTAATGAGCATAGGTAATTACAGTCTTTCTATATGGGAAATCTGGAAATCTGTGCATATCCCCTGTGCACCTATCTGAGCCTTTTGAAGTACTGAAGTAACCTAGGAAGATGGGTTACAAAGGTTTAGAGCATCTTCAGAAGTTTTTTGACATTTTCTCATTGACAAAAATAACACAGCAGCATTTACTATAGGCCTATAAGGGTAGGAGTCAGTGTGTTGTGGTTGATCACTGGAACAAGTTACCCAGAGAAGTGGTGGAGGACCCATCACTGGAGGCATTCCCGGAGTGATTCTATGTGTTTGAGTATTTAGTAAGACACTCTTCCACTTTGACTCTTTGCTGTAGGACACTGTCAATAATTGGACTGTTATCCCATTTTCATCACAGTAATTTTTCACCTCTGGTTTTTGTTTGTTTGTTTTTTTGTTTAGTTATATTGTCTTTCAGGCCTGTGCTTCTGCTTTCAGAGTGATCTGACATGAAGGCATTGTGCTACAACTCATTGCAGCAGCTGTTTGCATTTACTTTTCTTCCTTCTTAATGGGTGGGGAGATGCTGACTCATTTTCTTCCTGAAGATGGTATGAGTCACCATCTGTGCTAGACAGTTTTGTTCTACAGAACACTTACACTTAAAAAATGCAGTTTAATTGAAGGGAGTGTTAGTGTTTATTGTTAAGTTTTTAACTGTAACTCCACTATTTCATAATGTTGTAACAATGTGTGTATTGTTTATTGTTGACCTGGTGTTTATTCAGAAGTGGCAAAGCATGCAGCTACTGTCATAGTACAAATGGGACAAAAAGAAAAGTTTTTATTTACTTTTATACTCAATGTTGCATCTCTCAGATATTGCTAGTATCACTTTTGATACAATAGTCAAGGTAGTATAGAATGCAATTGCTGCTGAGAGAAATTGAAATGTTCAGTAAAAACAGAAAAGGAAAATAGTCACTTTTGGTAAACTGACACGTTTGGCCTTGCCAAAAGTTTGGCTTGAGGCTGGTGATGACAGCTTGAGTGGGTAGATGGAGTTTCCCAAAGCAATTTGTCCTACATAACAGGATAACAAAATGAGTCAGGAATTTTGTTGGAGGTTGGGAGAAAGATCAGCAACTCTTACATCTATTTCAGAAGCTGATGCCTCGTCTGCTGCAGATCTATGCTTGTTCTGCCTGGGCTGACTTAAAGAAGACTTACATTTGGGGGTATTTTGGAGAAGACTGTTCTACATTCAGTCAAAGAACTTCATTTTATAAGTGAACTTCAGTTTACCTATGAGATAAACTTTAAGTGGAAATTGATGCTAATAAATCACACTGCTATGAAAAAGCATCATCCTGCAGGAGGTCCTGACTGTACCAAGTCGGACAACATTTCACAAAACAGAGCTTTTCTTATTTCCCACCATGACAGTCATCCATTCTAAGCAAGCTGATAGCAAGCTAAGGCCACCTGGATGGAATTTGTCTCTCTCATCTTTTGCATCCTGTAACTTCATATATCTTCAGTAGCTTTTATCCACATCCTACAAAGCTGAGGAGGAACACATTACTCTATTTCCTTAGAGAGCCAGGACCTACAGGGTAACCAGCTTTACTCATACTTCAAGAACTAGGGACAGTGATACAGGTGATACAGATCTAAGAGCATGTAGTGTCACCACTGTATGAGTTATGGTAGTCCTACTGAAGGCAGTAATATTACCAACAAGACACTCCAGAGCAAGCCCAGTACTTCTTCCACTAACACATATTTACTAATTCCTGTACAAATTCCTGTTTTAGGAAGCATGTCTCAGTTTCATTATTCAGAAAAATACCTTTTCTGCATACTGAAGCATAGTGCTTCCCCAGACATTCGTCTGTTCCTTTGACACTACCCCAAGTTAGATTTCAGTTTAAGTGAAAACAGCTACACTATTAATTTGCACTTAATCTGTATGATTCTAGACAGGTCCATTAAGAGTCAGGTTGTGATCCTGGGTATCCCCAGAATCCTATAAGATGGGCTGGGTGGCATAGAGCTTCAAGTCTAGACGGACAAGTTCTTTTTTAGGTTTGTTCTTAAAGAAAAAATAATATTACACACACACACACAAAAAATATAAAACACATATCAAATTTTTTTGTGTGCAATATTTTTTACAGCTTCTCTGTTAAAGGATTTATTTTCATTAATGTGTTATTTCCCATTCAGATCATGTTTCCTTTGCAGACCTTTTGCAAGCTTGCAAATAGGGAAACCACTGGACAACATGCATTTATGTCTTCATATTGATTCACAACAGGTAATAAATATGTTTTAGAATTTTCTGACTGAGATTAATTGTATTTAGTTTTGTGCTGCACAAAATATTTATCATTCACCTCTCTCTTTGATCATGGATTAGCCAATAATTTTAGAGCCTCCTGAACTGTTGAATTGGCATTGATCCTCTTGCAACAGGAACTCCATGCTTTAATCATTTAGCTCTAATACTTACTATTCAATTATTTGCAGTAAATGCCTTTTTGTAGCTCCAGAGATTTCTAGAAATATAGAGGGATTTTCTGAGTCTTGTAGTAAACCAAAGCTTGTCTATCCAGAAGACACAAGAGTCTTCTCTTAGTGAACTGTCCCCTGCTTAAAGAAATAAAAATAGCCCATTGTTTTAGAACTAGAAGTTGCATTCAGCTTAAATGAGCTCAGGTTTTGTCAGTCATCTTAGGGGAATTCGTCTGAGAGATGCAGATTGAGAAATGCTTCCAGCAGCTTTTTCGACTTGTCAGACTGCCTTCCAGGCATAAGCCCTGACTCTGCTTTGGTTGTGTGCCAAAGTAATTTATATGAGGAAAATCTGGACCTTCTAGGAGGCCTCTAGGAAAAGAACTTTGGAAACTCTGGTCACACAAATCCTCCTCCAAAATTGCAGTAGAGCAAAACAGACTTATATGATAATGAAGTTGTGACAAAAATAGTAAATCACTAGGGAAGGTATAACTTCACAGTGCACATACAATAGGAGGTAGTAAGGGGTCAAGATAAAGAAGTGGGAATGCATAAGCTTTTTACTGTCTTCTGCAGTCTACAATGCTAATCAGAAGGTATATGTAATAATAGAAGTGGCATTCAAGAGAAGGAAATACAAATTGCAGAGATTTACTTTGATTAATTGAATAATATATGAGTGCTGTGAAAAACTCAGTGCACTCAATGGAGAAAAGTCTCGTGAAAACACACAAACAAACAAAACAGGGGAGTTGTGTGTCACAACAAATCCTAAGAGAAGTGGAACTGAACAGTGTCTTTCAGTGTGACCAAGAAGCAACATAAGCAGTCCTCTGAATCTCAAAGGAGACTGAAACCTTCTGCAAAATTACATTGTTGTAATTTCAAAGAAATAAGAAGACAACACTGACTAGAAAAAAGTTAATGAGAAGATGAACCACTTGTGGTGTTGTAATATGTTGATTAAATTTAGCTGTCTGGGGGTTAAGGCTTATTTGGCATTCTGAAACAGATTTTCTTGTTTATAGTAGCTTTAAATCTACAGCCATCTCTGGGTTCTCTTTTGCCTTTAAAGAAAATTAATGTATTAAACATTTCCAAATATCTCCTTAGCAAATGGTGTTGCTTTGTTTTTTTTCTGTATGTTGAAATACATACCATTTAGTGGCCCTACAGACAAAAACCACCCGGGTTAAAACAATAAAGCATTATCTTACTCTCTATCTACAACAAGAAGTATCATATTCTGAAGCTTTAGAAATTCTTCAGTCAAACTGAGGCTTGTTCAGACTGGCGCAGCCCTGGCTGGGTTCCCATTACCACACAGAAACAAGAATGACATTATAAATGAATAATATTGTATTACATAATAGTAAATTATGTTTTGCTCATTGTCTACATTCAAGGTATGATAAGAACAGTCAGAAAAAAAAAATAAGGAACTAGACGTTCTATTTTCTCTTGTGATACCTGACCCTTACTGTTCCCATTATTAATGGGGGATTGTTGTGGTTAGGAAAAGTTGTCCAAGACAGCTTGGGTGCTACTTTTTCACTGAGTAGCTTATCCACCAAAATTAGGAATGAAATTTCCATGTGAAACAGACAGAAGTAATTCACAATTACATAGTGACTGCAAAACTTATTTGCTTCTATGGAACATTAGAATAGTTTTAAGTCAGAAAAAAATGAAGCTTTTAATGAGCTTTCTCCTCAAACTTTCAGAAAAATAAGGTGAAGAGAGAGATCTATCTAAACTCCAGTATTCTATATGAAGACATGCTTTTTCTGGTCTCCTCAACTGTATTTGTTTTCTCAATTTAAATATAAGATCACTGTTGACTTTCAGCAAAAGAATTTACATCTGGGAAATTCGTTACAGACTTCTGTATGCAGATATTGAAAAACAATTGCTTGTTGTGTTTCCAGCTAGAAGTCAAGGGAAATCATGTTTTTGTGTTTCAGCTTTATTCTAGACTGGGTTGCTTCAAGATTGTTGCTTCTTGGGAAAGAATGCCACATAGAACACAATGGATGACATGGTGCAAGTCATAATTATTAATGAGAAATTTTAAAGGGTTTAAGCTTGTTTCTGTTTCAAAGAGAAGAAACTTCAAGGCGCATTTGTATTTGTTGTAATTTGTCCCATTTTAGAACTGCCTAAATGTATATAAGTAACAGCTTGATTTGCATTTGAGTTTCCTCAAAGGGGAAAGGTGCATTTGTGATGTTTTAAATATGGCCCATTTCTATACTGCAATAAATTATTTATCCCTTGAGCTGTTACAAGGTTTTCAAGAGAATCAGAGTGATGTGGCATATACAAAGAGGAGCGTGAGATTCCTAGCCCTAGAAATTTGCCTTCTCACAATTATGCATGAAATACTACTGATAACAAAATACTAGAGGCAAGAATGGAATAGTGAGTCCCAGGATGATGTTGATTTAAGAAAAAGTCATGCAGTGTAATTGATTACTAAAGGGATTTTTTTTTTTTTGAGGAGTGTTTTAAGAAAAAATTTAAAGATCAGTCAGGTAAAGATTCTTCCTAAAAGAAAGTTCAGCAAGAACACACCAACCAGAATGAAAGTACTGAGAGGAGTGATCTCAACATATATGTGGTGCAGCCAATCTGTTTCATTGTGTTTGTTTAATAGCTAGTACAGTCAGGTTCTAGCTCAGGACTGAAGCTACTATGCGTCCCATAAAAGATTAGGTAAGGCAAGAAACACTACAGTGAATATAAAAAATGGAAGTTGAAACTTAAAGTCCCATAGTTAAATATAACCCAGAGTCAAGTCTTTTTATGTTTTGCCAGTTTCCTGGATTTAGCAGTAGTTGTAGTGCTAATTCTATGTCACACAATTTTATTGCTCTAAAAATAAATTGGGACACATAATATGACAAGAATATTTGAGCGTTGTATGACCATTTTTTTCTTTTTAAATCAAACACCCTCAACTGTTCAGATAGTTGCTTTTCTCTTTTATTTTTCTTCTTTTCCATTTTTTCTTCTTTTTCCCCCTGTAGCAAGAGACAAAAGGGGATGGGGGGAAGACAAAAGTGCACCTTTATATTCTTTGTAAAAAGAAAATTTCCTTTTGTATGAGGAAAGTACTCTTTCAGAGAAGCCTTTTATCTAGGCCACATGGCATGCTATATTCTTCACATCCCAGTGAACCTATAACATACTCAAAATAGAACAGAAAATGTCATTGTACAAATTAATTATTTATAGATTATCCAGAAGAGGATTCCCAATAAAGCTGCCTCATATAAACCTGCAGTGAAACTGCTTTGTTGAGTTAGTGATACCAAAAGACTTCCTTTTGGACTACAATCTAAAGGCACGCTCCTGGGTTTAATCCTTTTTGACACAAGGGTGGGGTGCAAAATGACAGCAGTGGAGTAGAAATCCTGAGCCACTGACCTCACCTGCCGAAGCTGCATCACGCCAATCTGCAAACAGTTTATTCTGTATTTGCTTTTGCAATTGCTGAGCATTACTTGCTCACACCAGTTCCTGCTGCTGTATTGTCCATATTAATGTAGGAATATATCACAGGTTGTGCACCTTGAGTTATTGCAAGGGAACAGTGTATCTGACAGTTGAAGACAAGTTGCTTGTCTCATTAGCTGAGACCCGTCTCAGCATAATGGTATTAGCAATGACAAAAGTGTTTTTCTAATTTTAATTAGCAGAAAACAGTAACAGCAATACACTTCAATGAAGCAATACTCCAAAGCAGGGCAAACTTTGCTCTAATGTAATAAGTTTAATCTAGAAGAGTCTAATAACTCTGTTACGTGAAATTAGGGTTGAAATTGCATAAAACAACCCTTAGATATTTAGTAGTTTCACCACTTCTGGAAATGTAGCAAGAGCTACATACAGAATATTTCACATTCTTTCAGCCAAAACAGAGAAGTGTGGACATTTGTAAAATGTTTTAATGAAACCCTTCTAATCTTTTGAGAAGTTGTGCTTTCAGGCATATAACAACAGCTTGTATATTTTTCAGTTATAGTAGTCTTCTACAGCTCCGAGTTTCATTTACCAAGTTTTGGTCTCCTGGCAAAACAGATATTGCTAGCCACAGGAAACACTGAGAAGAAACCTGATCCTATCTCCCATTTTACTTTCTGCAGGTATCTTGTTGCCTAGCGAGGCTCTTGCACTTTTACATATTAAATATTTATGTACACAGTGTGGGAGGCTGTCAGAAAATACCAGACTTTAGCTATCACCTCTGTGGAAACACTGGCCGTGAGAAACAGACCAATTACAATGGATAAAGGTAATTTTTTAGGAAATAATATTTATTTTGAAAAAAAAAAATGTTCCTGTAAGTTATATTATGTCACACAGGTGTTGAGACTGGAAGGGTAGAGACAGGCCACTTTTATATTAAATAATCTGAGTGGAAAATATGAAAATGATGGCTTTCTGTTTTTAAGCTTCTCAGCTGTAAACAAAAGTCAAGGCAAAAATGAATTCACTGATACTAAGGATATACAAAAAAAGCTAAGTTTTTCACACAGTAGAAAGATCCACAAATGAACGATTATAGTTCTGAATATAGCTCATTATTTTTCAAAAGATGAGTTGTTAACCTGGGCATGTTCTAGGAGAAGAAGCAACAAAGTTAAAATTAAGGGAGGAGACTTTAAGTTGGACTTTAAGCAAAAACTATGCTAATTAAAAGGACATTTAACAAGATACTCAATAACTGATAAAATTAGGTTAAGTAGGTAGTCCTCCTTCCTTTTCTATGATGTATTTTATTTTGGAATTATTTTTTAAAGTTTAGAATTTCACTGAAAGTCTCCTATCCCTGCTGTTTATTTCTGCACTGAAATAGCTCCTGTTTTCTGAAAATAAAAGAAAAAAAATAATTACAAGGTAAATAATTTTACTAGAGCATTCTGTCTCGAAGAAGAGACCATAATGCCACAACAGAAGAAGTTTCGTATTACAAAATGTTGTGGTTCTCCTGTCAGATTTTCCACAGAGACAACAGGTATCCTCACTGTGACAGTTTTAAATTGCCATTAAATTGTACTTGTACTCTTAAAATCTTTTTTTTAATGTATATATATAGAGAGAATATGTCTTACAAGATATTATTGTGCGTGTTCAAGCTTCTTTTTTTTTTTTTTTTTGGATAACACAGCCTGAGTTGACCATATTTGGGGCCTAGTAAGTAACCAAGGTTGTGCCTCAAAAATTAAAATATTCAGTATCTACAGTCATTTTTAGTACGAGACTCTTACTGCATATGCCTTTAGAGGTTTAGATACATAAAAGCAGAAGGCCAGATTCTGTGAGTGTTTTTCCAGGGTGTGTAATTAAAGAATAAATTAAAAGATATGCAAAGCCTATAATAAAAGCAGGATGGTTTGCCTTGCCCAACCTTTAGGGATCTAGCTGCTGAAAAGCTGTGTGAGGAAAGGACGATTTATCTATACAACTTGCAAATCCTGTCCATAAATCAGGGGAATACAGTCTGCTCTTATCTGATATTAATGATTATATTTGAAACCTTCCCATACATATTAGTAAAAGTAATTTTTTCTCAGCTGTCAAATATACTTCTCAAGAATTTGATTTTCAAGGGGAAAATAGGAAAAATGCAGCAAGAAAAAGCCTTGCTGTTTGTGATACAAGCTGTATTACTTTTAGACATCAAAGTTTTGTTCCATATGGCCAACTTACTTGTTGATAACTTCTCTATAAGCTCTTCTTCATGCCAATGTAATATATTAGAATAATTAAGGATTTTTAATGTTAAAAGGAGAAGTCAACTAACTAACTCTGTAACCTTCTGTCACACCAGACGTTAAGAATAACAAATAAAACAACACTGTTACTTGTCAGCTCTGTTAGGCAATGCCATTGGGCAAGACTGTTGCTTAAGGCAGTGTAACTTGAGGATGTTGGAGAAAAAAAATGTGGTTGGACCAGAATGAACAAGAAGAAAAAGTTTGCATAATGCATTTTCATCTGGAAAATATCTGAGTTGTAGCTTGTGACAATGTAAACAAACCTCTGCCTGTAAAATACTGTCAGAGTTCATTGTTAAGTTACTTCTAGGGGATGAGATGGAGTTATAAAAGATATCCTACTCAGAGGATGAATCTTCATATTAACAATACAAAAGTCCACTTCATATAACAGCAATCATTGCTATAAATGCAGGCTTAAATATCATAGAGCAAGTTGATATCAATGTGATGCAGTGCTCAATGATAACAAAGGAACAGACTGCTAGACCATCATCTGGCAGTGCTCATCAAAAGAGCTTTAAAACAGATTTGAAGGGGAAAAGGATAAAACCTGTTTGTGGGCTAGCATGACAGCAAGGTCCTTTAAGTCTGCCACCCCAGGGTGGGCAGGGAATGGAGTGACGTGTGGTGGCAAAGACAGAAGGGATATTGGTGGTCTAGGAATCACAGAACATCCTAGGAATGGTCAGATAGGAATTAGGTCTCCTCCCCAAAAAAGAGGTGACAGGATCAATAGCCCAGCTGCGTGCATCTATACCTACGTACACAGCGTCGGCAACAAACAGTATGAGCTAGAAGCCATTATACAGCAGGAAGACTATGATATAGTTGCTATCATGGAAAATGGTGGGATGATTTGCACATCTGGAGTGCTGTGTTGGATGGCTATAAACTCTTGAGAAGGAATAGGCCAGGAAGGAGCGGTGGCAGAGTGGCCTTCTATGTTAGGGTGTGCTTTAATTTTCTTGAGCATAATGATGGTGATGATAGGGTTGAGTGTTTATGGGAAAGAATAAGGGAAAAGGCCAACAAGACAGATACAGTGGGAGTCTGTTACAGACAGTCCAACCAGGATCAAGGAGGAGACGAAATTTTTTATAAGCAGCTGGGAGAACTCTCACAATCATTACCAATTGTCCTTGTGAGGGACTTCAACTTAACAAATGTGTGGGTGGAAAAAAAATACAACAGAGAGGCAACAGTCTACAAGTGTGTGGAAGATAATTTCCTGACACATTTGGTGAGAGAGCCAACTAGGGAAGGCTCCTTGTTGGACCAGTTTTTCACAAACAGGCAAGGACTTGTGGGTGATGTGAAGGAAGCAGGCTGTCTTGGGCATAGTGATCATGAAACAATAGAATTTTCAGTTCTTGGGGAGCTAAGGAGGGGGTCAGTAAAACTGCCACCTTGGACTACCAGAGGGCAGACTTCGGTCTGTTTAGGAGAGTAGTTGACAGAGTCCCTTGGTGAGCAGTCCTGAAGGGCAAAAGAGTCCCTGAAGGGAGTATTCCTGAAGGAGTTTTTCTGAAGTGAAATCTTCAAGGCACAAGAGCAGGCCATCCCAGTGTGTCTTGAGACAAACCAGCAGGAAAGAAGACTAACCTAGATTTTAACTAGAATTTAATCTGGCTACCACCATAAAAGACAATTAAATATGTCTATAAATACTTTAACAGCAAAAGGATGCAGAGGAAAAAGGAGTAACAAAGCATGAGGAAAAGGATGAAGTATTGAATACGTTCTTTGCTTCAGTCTTTTATAGTTGCTCTCTAAGCTCCCAGTCCCTTGAGCTGTAAGACAGGGATGAGAAGCAGAATGAGGCCCCCATAATCTAAGAGGAAATGATCACTGACCTACTGCATAACTTAAAAACACAAACATCTATAATGCCAGATGGGATGCACTCGGGGGTACTGAGGCAGCTGGCAGAAGGGCTTACCAAGCAACTTTCCATCTTTTGTCAGCAGACCTAGGTAACTGGGGAGGTGTCAGTTGACTAGACATTAGCAAATATGACACAAGGGTTGGAAGGAGGATCCATGGAACCACAGGCCTGTCAGTTCAACCTTGGTGCTGGGAAAGGTAATGGAACAGACCATCTTGAGTGCCATCACACGGGACATACGTGGCAACCAGGTGATCAGGCTCAGTCAGCATGGATTTATGAAAGGCAGACCCTAACTGACTAACCTGATCTCCTCCTATGACAAGGTGACCCACATAGTGGATGAGGGAAAAGCTGTGGATGTTATCTACCTAGACTGTAGTAAAGCTTTTGGCAGTATTTCTTTTCCCACAACACCCTCCTGGAGAAATTGGCTGCTCATAGCTTGGATGAGCGTATACTTTACTGGTTAAGAAATTGGATGGATAGAGAGGCCCAAAGACTGATGGTGAATGGAGTTAAATCCAGATGGCAGATAGTCACGAGTGGTCTTCCACAGGGCTCAGTACTGGGCTTTAATATCTTTATCAATGATCTGGGTGACGGGATTGAGTGCATCCTCATTAAGTTTGCATACGCCACCAAGCTGCATGGATATGGTGATCTGCTTGAGGGTAAAGAAACTCTACAGAGGGTTCTGGACAGGCTAGACCAATGAGCCAAGGCCAGTGATATAAGGTTCAAGAAGGCCAAGTGCTGGGTCCTGCTCTTGAGTTACAACAACCTCATGCACTACTACAGGCTTGGGGCAGAGTGATTGGAAAGCTGTCCAGCAGAAAAGTGCCGGGGGGTGTTGGTCAGCAGGTGTGCCCAGGTGGCCAGGAAGGCCAATAGCATCCTGGATTGTATCAGAAATACTGTGGCCAGCAGGACTAGTGAAGTGTGCATCCCTCTGTACTCAGCATTTGTAAAGTCGCAACTTGAATACTGCATTAGGTTTTGGGCCCCTCACTACAGAAACATTGAGGTGCTGCAGTGTGTCCACAGAAAGGCAACAAAGCTGGTGAAGGGTCTAGAGAACAAGTCTTATGAGGAGTGGCTGAGAGAAGAAGGGTTGTTTAGCCAGGAAAAACACTGAGGCTCAGGGGAGACCTTAAGGCTCTCTACAGGTACCTGAAAGGAGGTTGTAGCAAGTTTGCTCTTCCAAGTAACAACTGATAGGACAAGAGGAAATGGTCTTAAATTGAGTCAGGGGAGATTTAGACTGGATATTAGAAAACATTTCTTCACTGAAAGGGCTGCAGAACATTGGAACAGGCTGTCCACAGAAGTGGTGGAGCCACCATCCCTGGAGGTATTTAAAAAAAATGTAGATGTGGTGCTTAGGGACATGGTTTTGGTGGTGACCTGGCAGTGCTGGATTAATGGTTTGACTTGATGACCTTAAAGGTCTCTTCCAACAAAAAAAATTCTATGATTCTACGATGTTATAAATAAGAGAGACAGCCACTATTCCAGGTAGGACAGTCTCCATTCAGCCTGTCAATACCTTTACAAGAAAGGCTAGTGTATGCACTTGATGCACTTGCTTTATTGGTAGTACTGAATAGTAGAGTCTGTGCATCAATAAAACTTTCCTGTTAACATAGAGCAATAAAGAAGCTTACTCTTAGGCAGGTCCACTGTACAGAGTTATTAAGAGAACATTTGTTGTATATATTATGTATATATTTTCTTGTCATTGCAGACCTTTTTTTTTTTTTTTTTTGTGAGATACTGCTACCTCCCTGAAATTGAGAGAGTATAATCAAAGGTATTACTCACAATACAGGGGTGGGGCCCTGAACAAGCCCTAAGCTACTTCTCCCCAACTACTGCTAAATCATTATTTCAACAAATTCCTGCCCCGGTGAGTTCACTGTGAATACCAGAAGTCACTCCACTGTTTTGACATGTTGATGAAAATTATTTATGAATATCTTGACATATAATAGATCATACAATAAGACACACAATGACTGTTAAATACTATTAACATGAAATAGATGCAAAGATAGTCTTGCTTTTTAATCTTTTTCTGTCATAGTCTTGAAATGTCTGTTTTTCACACAGAGAAATTAATCTGTGTGGGATTTATCATATTTATAGGTTGAGGTGCATGAATATTTAACTGTGCGCTATTAATTGAAATACTGAATTTGCAGAGTCAAAGAAAGGTATCATACAAACCTGACGGAATTTGCCACCCCTTTATAGCATTCTTTCTCTGATGCCTGGAGCAACTCTCAACAGATATAGGTTGTGTCTGGTGTTCCAGCATTCCCAGCCATGTAACACACTTGCAAAACTTGCAGTTGGAATGAATTGGCTCTAAGTCTAACCAGAAATCATGTAAAGCTCACTCTGATTTTGAGGGCCCAGGATTATTTATCTGTTTCTCTGTATCTTATATGAAACTTAGCATAAAACATTGGTATTGCAGGTAGCATTAAAATAGCAAGATTTGTCAGACTTTGCTATGGAGGGCATGTCCAGGGTAGCAGCCCTATACATCTCTGAGATGACTTTTAATCTCTAGTATTCTAGGAATTTGTATAGTAATGTTTTTAATCTAAAAGGCATTAAATTAATTAATGCTGTAGCTGGCAATACTCTGTAAAACACCCCACATTGTGGACTGAATACTGAGACATTACACTAAAACTGGCCCAGCGATGCAAAAGCTCTGTGTGAGGTTACATTATTTTTCTTGACCATATGCAGAACATGGACACGCTCTATCAGAATGACTGATTTAATCTGTCTCTACAGAGACTTTCTTTAAGTAATCTACTTTAAAGAGAGTGTGATTTTCTCCTTTTGTGTAATGCAGTATAAATGGCAGTGCCTGATGATCTTTCCTCAATTGTTATAGATGCACTGCCATCTGTACTATGCATATTAACTGGAGATATTCTGGGGGGTTTTGTTTGGTTGATTTTTTTTTACCAAAAAAAAGCGTCATTAACCACTGGAATAAAAACTGCTTTTTCAGAATATATTATTTGATAGGGTTTTTTTGTGTTCTTGTTTGAGTTTGGTGTGGTTTTTTGTTGTTTTGTTGTTGGTTTTGTTATTTTTTTTTTTTTTACCTTCACTTTTACTTATATCAATATTCCTATTCTGAAGAAAGCATTCCCCTGTCAACACAATCTTGGTTCTGGAAGAGGAATAATTCTGTTTCTCCTGCTGCTAAAAGCCAAAGCAAAACAGGTAATGTTAGCCTTTTTTATTTGCAAACAGCTATACACACCAAATGGTCAGGGAACTATTAAAAGACATATGGCACCACTATAATGGAGGTAAAGATTTTTATTAATTATCCACCAAACTTTTAACATAATAGGATAAAACCCCATGAAAGACAGACGGAGAAAAAGATGTCAAGCTTTTCCAGAGCCATGCTCTGGCTCACTCCCTTCAGCAGCTAAATTGTAGTGCCTGTTTTCTCTAATTCCAGGTATAACACATGTGAAGCTGGGAACACTATCTTAGACCAGATTGGAAACCTTTGGTAGCCCACAGAAATGGGACTGTGGATTTGAGGTCTCTTGTCTCTCACACGGGAAATAGTGTGGCTGAGCCAACACCACATATCTGACTTTTGGAACATTACTGATGCGAGTCTGGCTTTTTTATAAAGCTTATGTATTCTGTTCCAGTTTAAGTCCAGGATTCCAAGCAAATTGTCAACCATTCTCTTTTTATATTTCAATAAATGGATGGGTGAGAGAAAAAGAGAAAAGAGCATTTGGAAGAGTAGACTCTAGCTGTTTCGTACCAGTAGTTAGTTTCAGACATGACCTTAGAATGGCACTGATTGAGACTGACATTATGATAGATCTTTGAGAATGGAAGAGCTTTAGCATATACTAAAATAGTCTCTGGTCCAATTGTTTTTACATGCCAGCTAAATTTTTGTATACTATGGTCAGACAATGGTGTGTTAGCAGTCAGCATGCCTCTTGAGTTAAAAATTATGACACTATTTGCAATAGTATCTGTTTCGGTGACTGAAAGGCTCAACTTGCTGCAACTAGCCAAACTAGGTGGATCCCTACGTAGTTTTGGGCCAGAACATGAATATACCTGCCACTTACTTGAACATTAATAATAAAATCACACTAGCCTTAGAACCATGAATAAAACACCTGTTAAACACATGGCTCCACCTTCCTCCACAGTTAGAGACCTAACAATTCAGTGACTCCAGCTGTAGAAAAATGACTCATCTCTAAGGTTCACAATAGTTTAAAGAGGAAGAAGTCATAATAGTGCTAACAAGTCATACTACTGTTTCAAAAATTGAAACAGTGAAATTTTCAGTGGGGTTCTGCCATTTTGTAATTCCATGACACTAAACTTCATTACACACTTACTGAGAAACAATCCACACATCACTTTAATTTTTCTTTTCCAAAGGTGAGGAGAGAGACACAAGAGGGTTTTTTTAGTCCTCAAATGGGTATTGCATTGAGAAGTAACCAATTCAAAATACAATCCTCTTTGCTTTGCAGTTAGCAATTTTCAGAACTCAAGAAATAATAGTCCATCAACTCTGCAGGATTCAACTAGGTCAGCTGCAATACAATCTCAGAGATGAGCTGTCAGAAGACAACTACATGAATTCAGCTCCTACTGAAGTCAATGAAAATTGCACTTACTGAGGATATTGACTGCTAAACTTTTAATTCTTTAGGAAATTTAAGTAAAACTTCCCAATGATGCAAAATAAAGGACCACAGAAAGATTTTTACTATTGCTTTGCTTGCATTTTTGGTTTGGTGTTTTTGGTTTTTGTTTGGTGTTTGGTTTGTTTGGGTTTTTTTCCCCTGTCATTTAGATACCATCACACTAGGCTGTTGGAATAGTGATTTGTTTTTCTCATTACTGCTGGTATCTGATACAGAATGAAACGAGGAAACAAAGGGTGATATTAGAACTGACTCCTGACAAAATTTTCACCAGAAAGTGTAAAAGGAGAGTGTCACATTTATCAAAAACAGAACCTTATATGGGACACTGTATGTTAAACACATTACAGAGTGGACACAGAGCAGAAATGATCAGTACCAAAGAGATATCTACCCCAAAATGAGCAACACTCAAAAAGTTAAGGCAAGCATTTATATTCTCACTCCACTGGAGATTAGGAAACTGAGTATCAGGTTATGTTTCAGTGGATCAGCACACACATAGAAAAGCTCGACCTCACTACACCCCTTTCTGCGTTTCTTCTCATACCAAAACTTCCCATACTGTGCTGCGTACTCATGCCAGTTTCCTTATCACAATGCAGATTAGGTCTGCTGTAAAATTTTCTGAAGCTAATTGCAGCAAAGCAAGGCATGCATAGGCCTGAGACAGGTTCTCATTACTGCTGCTCAGATGTTTGTGTTATTGCACAACACTACCACATGATGTTTGACCTGACAGTGGTTTTTGTGTACTACTTGTGATCATTAAAAATACAGAACTTGCAAGGACTGGGTGTGTACATGTTGCCTCAAATTACAACTACTCTTACCTCATGTAAAACACAGACCTCCCTAGCTTTATATACAGTACCTAACCCCAAAGCCTCTGCACTTCTAAGTCAAAGCTTGTTTCAGTGATAAAATTGGCATGCAGCATTTCTGGGCATGAAGATCACATTTCACAAGGCCTGATCCTGTGAAACATCCATTGCTATGGAGAACCTGAGAATAGAAGCATTTCAAGGGGATCACTGTGATGTGCCTGTAATTGAATCAGAACTGGCCATCTTCTATCCCTTTTTCCATTCAGTAAACTCACAGATAAACCTGGAGTTAAGTGAAAAGACCATACACCTCTGGTTTTCAAGAATTCTGTAATTCTACTGCACAATTCAATATGCAGTGGAAATATCTCATCCACAGAGAACGAGAATTTTTTTGTAACTGGCTGATTTTTTCCTGAGTCAAAATAAATAAATAAATCCTGAAGAGTATAAGAGATATAAAGAGGTGCTCATAAATAGTCAAGTCAATGATAGTGATTTCTGAAAAGATAACAGTGTATCTTGAGATGACGCTAATGTGGACAAATAAAGTGGTACTAATTATTGTATCTGGACTTTGTGACCAATTTATACTGAATTCTTAATTTTTATATTTATTATACAGAGGAAAATAAAACTATGAAATAATTAGTCTTAACAGATACCATTATTTTCTCAACAGAACTTATGCCCTTTGCATAGACTCTTCCACAGACTATAGCTGTAAACAACTAGATACAGTCAGAGCAAATAACTATATTTGTGTTATGCTGCCTTAGGACAGCAATTGGATTGAAACTATTCCAAATACAGTCAAAAAAGCTTTCCATGTTACATCTTTCTTCCATCTTTTCCCCTTCTTCCATCTCACAAAAGGAAGAGGTTGCTGGCAGAGAAAGAACAGATGAAGGTCGCCTCTTCAGAATATTACTCAATATTGTCTCGAAGATTTTGATCTCACACTGACAAAACAAGGTTTTAAAGTTTTTTACAGAATTCATGCTCATGTATGCATTATCCATTGTACTTTTGGTACAATGAAGGGATTGCAGGACACACATTTTTGAGGTTTAAATCTGTATATTTTCTCCAATGGCTGAGTACTGCTGCATGATACTTCTGAAAAAAAAAAAAAAAAAAAAAAGGTGCTGCTGGTATTAAAATTCTACTGTGAAACTGTACTGTTGCCTACAATGCTGTATTAAAAATACCATTCCTTTACTCTAACAAGAGCAACCAGGCAAAACTTGCTTGTCAATTACATTTTCCTTTTGGCAGAATATTTCTCTAACTAAAATAGCAGCATTTATATCTTTTAACTTAGTTAACACTAATGAAGCAAAACGTAAGGAATATTTAATGATTCCAAAGAAAACAAGTGCCACACTAGTTGCCTTTGCTTTGAAATCCTGTGAAAATCTTGCTTTATATAACAACACACAACATGGCACATCTGCTTGGTCTTCTCTCATCTGTTTTTATGGATTAGTTATGAAGAAAAAAAGAAACTAAGAGTGCAGTGCCATGACATTTTTTTATGTTTTCGTTCTGATCACTTAAAAATGCAGATTCTAAAATGTAAATATTTTTACAGCATAACAAATATGTGTCCTTAGAATACAATATAATAATAATATTTAAATAATTATATTGTAGAATCATGTTTTTGCATGCGGGCATGCTTTGATGTCTTTATTTTTTTAGGGGAAAAAATCTCTTGATACCGAGAAAACAGAAGATAAAAGCTATGAGACTTTGGAGTTATATTCCCTCCTAAAAGTGGTCATCTTCTATCTTATTTGCCACTTTTAAGCAGTATTATGAAGATACTTCAATTGCATGTAATTGCTTGTTTTTCCAGAAGCATGGGTGCAAACAGTTATCCCTTCAGGCTCTCAAGTCCCTGAAGATTCAGTAAGAATTGACCCTGAAAGTAAACCACAGACCACCATTCACTCAGCTGTTCCTCTACCAGGCAGTGTTATTGATTATTCAGAAGAGATACAAGAACATCCTTCATCTGTGATTAAAAGTGTTATAAGTGAAGACACACCTGAGGAGGGTAAGCAGTATTTTGTGCCTCACGTGTTCAGAATGAGGGTGTACTTCACTTTTTTCCTCAAAAGGGCAAGTTGGTAGCCCATCACCATATTGTCTCACAGAAGCAAAACTACATAAGCGTTATAGCCCAAACTGCATCAGGAGTGCTGGTATGGCTTGAACATGGATGAATGTGAGTATAGGCTAAGTGGGAGAGTTCCTGTCAGGATTGTGCATGCAAGTAATGAAAGTGATCCTCAAGCTCCACATGTAAGAGAGATGTCTATTGGCTTTACACCCATTAAAACCAAAGCACTCAGATCAGAACTAAATTTATCATATGTTCTGTTACCAGTAATTTCTAAAACAAGATGTGCAAACTGCCAGACTGCGAAGTGACACAAAATACAGTTGCAGTTTTTCAGAAAACAGCAAGCTACTCTGGTGGGTTGGATTACTTTTGAGAGCCATTCTGACTGGTGATATTGTAAAGAAAGGGAAGAGCTGTTCCACATGTCTTGTCCCAGACATACCAGGGTTCTGCAGGAGCTTACTCACAAGAGTGGTGTGAAACAGCATATTCAGTAGTTTTGGGAGTCATGTGCTCTATGAGGCGCTAAGATAAAAAGAAGACATGTAGACTGATTTTTACCATTTATTAATTAACTTGCACATGTTTAAAAAATACCTTTCTTCCCAATGAACTGAAGAGGAATTTTGCAGTCATTTCAGCAGGTGGTATAGTCATGCACCTTTTTGAGTAGGAAACAATATCTGTACATCTGTTTTCCATTAACATTTTAAGATTAATCTCTATCCTAGATGGAAAGATAAACCCTACATTCTTGGTCTGCAAGCACTCAAGCTAATTTTGCCTGTAGTAAAACTGAGAAGCACAAGGCTTTTTCAGGAATAACTGTAGCTTCAAATAGTCTCCAAGCTGGTGGAAAGAAAGTCAAATATTATTTAAATGCATGTAAATGAGAGAAGTGAAGCTTTTTAGGAAGTAGTTATTTGACATCTAATTTAATGTATGTTATTCACTGACATAATTCACAGAAGTAAAGCTGATACATATATATATGTAATGTATAGCAATGAAAATAATGAGTTCAGAAAGAATAACCTGAGCTAAAAATACTCTTCCTAACACATATTTATTTAGTTATGTATTTTATAAATCATCAAAACTGGCTTTTAAGAAACAAGACTTCTGTGGCTGTATGGGAGTAGGATCTGGTGATTCCATCTAATAGCTGGATAAACTACTTTAAAACAGTACATTCTGTTACAATACATCCAATAAAAGGAATGAGAAGAGACAAATATTTGACTGTAGAAAATCACTGCACTGGGGAATGAAATTAGTATTGCTTCAGCATCTCAGGTAAGGTAGTTATATATCTGGATTTCTCCAGTGGATAAAAATTCTTTATTTCTGATAATTGTTTCAGCCAATTCAGAGTCAGAAGGCTTCTTTCAGATAGTTCTCTCCCTTTCATACCAGAACACTAGAAGAAGTTGCTCACGTTGGGTGTTGTGTCTTGTCTTCTCTCAGTACGAGTGTTGCATGCATCCAGAGTGCTCATTAATAAACCTGGGTCAGGTGTATCTCATAATGTGATCCACTCCTGTCCCTATGTACACACACACCCCTGTTTTCAAAGATACTGGGCAAAATCTCATTTGCTTTGTAATTTTTCAAAAGTACATTTTGAAAAGATTTTGAGTGAAGATGAGAAACAAGTCTGGAGTACAACCTTTGGATTCAACAGAACTCTATTTTCAGGATCAGGTGGAACCAGTCAAGTCTAAAACACGTATTACATCCTTCTTATGCTCTTAATGACTTCCCAGTCTCTCCTTTTTTGTATCCTTTTTACTCATTTATAACTCTTTTAGTCCCAGCAGAATAAGCGCATACCATATTTAAATCCAATGAATCAGTAATTCAGAGAATTGCAATGATTTTTCCCTGATTTCAGCACTTGAATTATGTTAACAGATGGGGATGGATATTCATGGCTGCACAAGCTTGAAATGAACATAAATAAGTGGTCGTTTCTGAATTCCCTGACTGGATGGAGTGAAAACAGAGCTCTAGAAAAAGGTATATTGATATAGCAAATATTATTCTTGTTTTCTGGAACACATAATACATTACATAAATGGTGAGGGTTCTTCTTTTTTTCTTTTATGTGAACTCTGACTGAATGAAATTTTCTAGATTAGATTTATACAAGTCACTGTTTTAAGTAATTAGATCAGTCTCTTGACCTTATACACCTGTTAATTATGATACTTAGTTAAGGATTATGATAGTCAAAATAATTTTCCAACAGGAAATCATCTACTGTGTTGAGCCACATTTTCAGATTGAAAAAAAAAGGTAAAAAAAAAGTAAGGATATGTTTTTAATAAACAAAAAAGGAGATAAAATTTTAAAATTTCATATCATACTCATATAAACTGGATCTAAATTATAAAGAGGCGTTTTGAAGGAGGCTTTAAAATGCCCTATTAAAAGCCAGGTCTCTTAAGAAGCAGCATATTTCTGCATTACTTGGGTTGTTTTTTTTTTTTTTTTTTAAGATATGTTTTCAGCTTTAATGACTTAAATACATGTAAATAATTAACACCAGAGCAATCATTGACGAATAATAGTCGAACAACAGAACTATGTGTGATGGTGTCCATACGTCAAAGCTGACAATGCAGAGTTGCTAGAATTCTCCTCACAAATGTCCATTCTCTAATGAAAAATTTTAAATTTAATATGTACACTTGAAGTCACTATGCATTTTATTTCTATACTTCAATTTGATAACGGAATTTTTAATACACAACAGAACATCTGAACACATCTAGAGACTGTTCTGATGCTGATCACAAAGGGACTGAGCTGGAGGAAACTACAACCAAAGAAGAAGTGCCATATATTCCATACAAGTTAGCTACATTACAAATCATCAAGGTAAAAAAAAAAAAATCAACAAACACCCCCCCCCCAGAACAAATGAACAATTTATAATACAAAAACCTGCCAGTTAAATTGTGTCTCTTTCAGTAGGATATACCAAATTAATTGCAATAATCATTTTCATCATATGAATTCAATTCACATGATCTTATTGCTTAGTAGGTTTCCTCTTCACCTTTTGAAGCCTGCACTTCAGTTTTGAATACTGACATAAAAATACAAATATTAAAATGGAAAGGCCATTTTAAATTAAGATCAGATATTAAGTAGCTTAGATTTGCCTGTTCCAGATAGACATCTGAAGATAAAAAAACTCCCTTGTAACTGAATATGGAAAAAAACCTTGCCTTCCCATTTATTTCTTGTCAAGTTTCTTGATTGTTAGAATTGGCTTTTAACTTAAGAGTGTGAGATTTTTTTGCTACTGCGGTATTCCTGGTACCACTAACCAGCGTAATCTTGGATTCTCTGCTTAGCCAGGTTATTTTATATTATACAATATAAATTGCATAATATAAACCACATGGTGTTTCCCATCAAATGTTTAGCAGTTGTATGTATACAAAGAGCAACAGCCAGCTAACATCTGATAGAACGAGTGCTGTGTGCTAAATTTCTATGGATACAAGACATGAAGAAAGATCCTGTATTGACAGAGGAACTAAAACTTTACATCAAAACTAAAACCTTTATGTAAAAAAATGGCACCTCTCTAAATTTCAAAATTAGTCTTGGATATGGAAACAGTCTGATCAGGGCTTTAAAGCTGAAAAGAAATGACATAATGAAATTCACTTTTGCAAGTGAGGGTGATATGAAAATAAATCATAGAATCACAGAATGGACTGGGTTGGAGGGGACCTGTGAAGGTCATCTAGCCCAACTCTCCTGACATAAGGATTCTATAAACTATTTTTCATAAAATCATGGAATCTTAAAATGATCATGTATATATCTGTACATATGTGTATATATATATGTTGGTTCGTTAGTTTAATTGGTTTATTTATCCCATTAAATATGCTCTTGTACTCTTGTTCTTTTATTGTACATCAAAAACTTCTATGGTGATTTCTGTGGTACAGGCTACAGATCCCTGAGCTGACTGTAAGAAACAAATTCAAACACCTTACACAGCCTTATTAGGATGACTTAGAGCTCTGTGAGTGGTAAGAGGGATGAACACATCTGCAACTTTTCAGTCTTCTAGAAGAGATTTTTCTTGTGTCTTACATCTTTTTCATTGTATATCCTTAAAAATCCTCTACTTCTACAATAACATTTTTGATGGGGAATAAATAGTACAGTAAATTTCAATAACACATTGCTGCTTTGCTACTTTTAGATCATTTGAACTGTGACAGTGTGAGATGGAAGAGATGTTTCACCCCTAAATGAATGCTTGTAAATAATCACAAAGATTTAATCTGTCATCGTAGTTCAATGCTAATAACCACAACTATTTAAAAATAATGCAACAGCCACCACAAAAAAATCTGAAATTTTTTCTTTTTCAGTTTTATTTCATCTGAGATGCTCACTGTCAGAAGAATCTGCTACATATAGACACATTCATTGTTGCTGTAATTTATCCAGCAGTATCTGTTAGCCTCATTTAAGATGCACAAGTATCAGTGTTGTGTAATTTGACATTCCACCTAACAGATAAGCATGTCAAAAGAAAAGCAGAGAGCAGAAGCTGTGATGGAATATAGTGGAATTTTCCTTTTTTAACTATTATGGAATAGAAACAAAATTAATAAAATGGGGTGACTAAGGAACCTGATGCAACGTTAAGCTTAAATGATGCATTTCCAAACAGCAAAATGTCACTTTGCCAGTACATTATGTATACAACTGATTTTATTAGTCTTGAAAAAAGCCTGTAGTATACCTTAAAGATATACCAGTTTTGCAGGTTTTCAAATTATTTTAATGGAATGCAAAATAAAATTGAGTGTATTCTGTAAGTAATTTGTGTTACTTAACTCTTAAAATGCAAAAATGCAAGCTTCTCCACTGCCTCCTTTACTTTAAAAATCTTTTTTTCTTCAGTAATAAGCTGCGCAATGCTGTTTTTCTTTTTCAAGAACTTTAGAATAACTGTAATGACTATGTCTTCCATATTCAATCCAGATCACTACAGTAAAGAGGAAGAGTTGAAGGTGCAGTACTAGGAAGAGAAAAGAAAGTTCAAGTCATATAGATTTTTATTTAACAACATAACATATTTTCCAGTTGTTGAAAGCTTTGGCCTGCAATCATATTGGCTATTTATCTGTTTTCAAGATCAAACTCTTCCCTGTACTGTATCTGCCATTGCTGAAATTTCAACAACATTGTTCTATTGTTCACTGTAACTGGAGCTGCTAGCACTCTGAGTTAATAATTTCCTTTATCCTCTACAGATTGTAAAAGACATGCAGCAAATGAAAAACAAGCACATGCAGATAATCAGACAACTAGACAATATAAGGAAAGAAAACCAGGTAATTATTTTGGAGCATTAGCACTGCTGTTGTGACATGCTATTAGTCAAAAAGACACAGAGGGATAAAATCTACTTTGTTCACACATATATCTGCTTTCAGGTATCCATTCTAAGTCTTAAAAAACTAATGTCAATGCATCTTTAAGGTGTATTTGATCTTCCAGCTTTGTTAAATCGGGCTTTACTTTTTGTCTGTCAAAGTTGCAGACTTTATTTCTTACTGAATTTTTCTCTGAAATGCCACCTTCCTCTAACAACTGACTCCATTATTAGAACATTTGTGTTTAGGTAGGTTGTGCCTCTCAAGAATCATCTGGCAAAGTGCTGTGCCAAGCTGTACATCCTTCCCTCACTGCCAAAGAGGAAAGTTTTATCGCCTCTTCCTTTCTGGTACTTTCTCCTGTACTTTGCACTTAGCTTTGCTTTTAGCCTTCCAATATTTTGTCAATACGGTTCAAAGAACAGCAGACTCCCTCCACCTGTCAACCCCTGTAAGGTTACAATGAGGATCCAGAGATGCCAGTCCCATGACCACAACTCCACAGTGCCTCACTTTACTTAGTGGAAGCATTTCTGCATTCCACTGATCAGTAACTCTCCCGAAGTATGAAATTACCAGTATTATCTTTGGCTATATTGTTATTAAACATTTTCTTGCAGCCACTGCTTCACTTTTCTACTTATTTGTCACATAATTCTCCTTTTAAGATGGGCACTTAGTTCTATGCAGATGTATGTTTTCCATACAGTCAGTGTTTTTTCTGGATGTACAGTTTCAGAAATCCCTCTGGAATTTCCAAGAGGAAGTGACTTCAAGCAAAGACTGTCCAGCAAACTTCAGAGTTTCCTGTATGTAGTGTACAAAGGCTTGATATCCTTTGGTAGGGAGCAGAACTCCAGGTTGCTCTCTGGTTATCACACCTGCATAGAGTGTTGCAATATCTCTGTAAATCCATTTCTCTGCTTCAGCAGGGAAGTAATCCTTGCACAGTCACATCTCACATTTTCAATTGACTCTGTAGATCATTAGGGGAGAGAAAAAGCAACAGGAAGAAGACAGATGCATAGTAAGAGAGAACTGCCTTGGGGGCAAAAATGCAAAGGTAGGGACTATAATGCCCTTTCTTCACAGGACCTCTTTCATTTAGGCTGCTGTAATGTGTTATGCGTTACTAATTAAAATCATTCCTATAACCACTGGAAATACCTCTACTTTTTCAAGTTTCTGACTTGTTTGTAATTCTCATAAATTTTTATTGCCTTATGAAGATGTTCCCTATTGCTGAGAGTTATTTTTTTGTGGTACTTATGCTTCCAAGCTTTTTCTTTTCTGAACAAAGTTTAATTTCATTAAAATTGCTTAGCTATGCTTAGAGTTCATTCTGGCCTTTTCTCCAAAAGGCTTTGGCTTTTACTTCTGTGCAAAACCAGACAGAAGATAAATTAGTTTGGCAGCAAGTTTTGCTCAAATTCTGAAGTGGGTGAAAATACAAACCTCCTGTGATCAGTAAGAAACTTCTGCAGACAATAAATAGCATGGAAGAAAGAGGACCATGTATTATCTGTTGTGGAAACTGTTTTCTTTATCATGCTTGGCTTTTGTGTTTTCACTCACTATCAATTTTTTCAATAATCTTTTGTAATACAGAAGCAGATTACAACTACTATAAAGAAACATTATGGTGAGAAAATGAGGATTCTGAAGTCCCAGCTAGAAGCTTATCGAGAGCTGATGAACAAAAGCAACACACACTGGCAAGATACAGTTAAGGTATCGAGGAGATTTTTACATGGGGGTAAAAATGGCAGGTACTCCTAGAGCTTGCAGAAACAGGCTGTTTAAGTACTGTTTTCTCCTTAGAGACAGTCAAATGAAGACATGCAGTTAGTAAAATTAGTACAAAACTATGTCTGTCTCCTTCTGGAGATGAATAAAACCTTAGACTGTATGTTTCCAAAATAGCTTTCATAGTTTGGCCTATCTTCATGCCCCTAATGAAAATTTTGTGTAAGGTTCTCCCACATTGTCTCTGCTTGGAAATAATCCGGGTTTTATGAAAAGAATGTGTGAAGATATTAACAGAATATATAGGATGTGTAATGCTTTTCTACTGATGAACAGATACTAAGGTTTATCCTGTACCTCCTTCTGCTACTGAGGGAAATTTTCAGCATGTGCACGCCTCTAGGGTGGGTTTTCAGAATCAGACCACCTCTCTTCATGTACAGTGACAGAAAATTGGTCAGTTTTTATTATTTTTGTACAAGATCCCCAGAACTTAGGAGGTCCAAATGTTATGACTTCTCAGCCTGTGTGGAACAAAAAATCCTCAACTGTAAGACTTTTTGAAAAATGAAGCACTGGTGTAGAAGTTGTAATCCCTTTTGCCTTATTCTACTGCCTTCAGAGCCTGAGGGAAAGAAACAGAGAACTGATCCAAGAGAAGGAATATCTTCTTCACCAAATGAAACAACAAACAGAGAAATGGGAAGAAGAAAAGGTACACAAAAAAAGATTTTCTTTTGGAAAAAGAATAATTTTCTTTTTGGAGTTAGACAGTGTCCTCATTACCATTATCAGTGTGTGCTGTTTCCAGGGGCCTAAGGGATGTGGAAACCATGCTCTCTAGTTTTTGATATGCACATCTAGATTAGCTAAGATTGAACTGCTATGCACCTACTTTCTTTTTGTTTTCAGAGCACACAAGTAGGTTTTCAGCCTTTAAGCACCACTGAAGATGATGTATAATTTTTATCATACTGTATTATTCTTTCCACTAAAACATATTACGTTGCCATTTCGCCCTATCATTTCACATTCCATGTCTTCTCAAGAATTTTAAAATCATAGCAGAGCACATTGGTTATTTTTTATTTAGCATTTAGCACTAAAAATCAACAAAAACTTCACTTCTTTTAAGCTCCTACAGCACTGCAATTCAACTGGTTGACCTAGAAGCAAAACTAATTGACCTGATCATTTCCAAAAAAAAGGGATGTGCTTGAAATTCCTCAGGTTTTCAAAATTTCTCTATAATAATGCAGCTTCAACTTACTGAAGATCCGACAGCTGCAGAGGTGGAAAAAGAAATAAATGTGTTCATTTTTTATAGATAGCATCTGTGAGCATGGTCTGTTAATATTTTTTTTTTTTGTAGTTTTCTATTTTACATAACATGTGCAAGTCCTTTTGTAATTTTCCAAATCTTCTACACTGCTTTATAACAGCCATTTTTCATTACACTACCCAAAGAAACAAATGCAAGGAGATCTTAGCTAACCTTATGGTGGGAAGGGGACAGTGGTGGGGAGAGGGAGTCTCAAAGCCAGATTCTCTTTTGCATTATGAAATTGAATGCAGATTTCTGTAGGGTTTCTAAGAGATCTCAAGAGGTGCAGTTTTTTTCAAATTACATAGCACCACCTTTAGTTTAAATTTAGCATAGCACCAGCACTTAAAAACTAAGGTTTTCTCTTTTCAAAAACTTTCAATAATATCTACCACAAAAATACCCCATTCCTGAGTGATAATCTGTGAAAAATCATGGGGTTTACAAAGTCTTTAACCTAACTGTTATACATCAAGGAAAGGTAACAAAAATATTATAAGAAAGAAGTGATGAAGATACAATGCTCTAAGGCTTGTACAAGGAAGGAATACCTTCTAGAAGACCAAATAATGCTGGCAGGATTTGATGCATACAACAGTTTCTTCAGGGCTGCCTTAGGACTGTGCTTCCAAAAGCTTTTGTCCAACTTTTTTTTGCCTCGTCTTGCATTCCAGTTATGTGGACAGATGCTTAAAGAAAATGTAAACATGGGATCACAGAATGTTTTGGGTTGAAAGTACATTTAAAGATCATCTAGTCCAACCTACTAGCAATAAGCAGGAACATCTTCCACTGGATCAGTTTGCTCAGAGCCCTGTCCAACCTGACCTTGAATGTTTCCAGGAATTGGGCATCTGTGACGTCCCTGAGCAACCTGTTTCACATCTTGGTCACTGGACATCTTGTTACAGGCTTGTGAAAACATTTGAGTCTGAGCAGTCTCTGGTTGTTTCTGTATTTTGTTTTCTAGTAACAGCCAACTAACGCACAACAGCCCATTTGTGTAGGCTGTGCTTATAAGTGGCTGCAATATCAGTCACTATTATTGATTATTCTCCACAAGGAAATATAATGAAAACTGTTAACATTGAATTCATGCTATCTTCTTTTCTTGTCTTGCAGGTCCGGATTCTAGAAAATTTGTGTAATAACCAAGATGATCTTTATACCCAGCACACACTGAGTGAGTTTCATATTTCACACAGACTTTCTTGATCGATTTTCTTTCCTGCTCCTCTTTCTGTTTACATGGAGATGCATACCAGCTGAAGTCAATATAAGTTTTTCCACTGCATTACTGTGTTGTGGATGGAATAATAAATGAATGTTGAAGACACAGATGATGTCTATCATGACTCAAAAATCCCCAGCATACCTGGCTTATTACAATGAGCCGTGGTTTTAAGTAGGTTTAGTTCAGCACGTGTAGCTTTCCCTTTTGAAGATTAAAACAAAATGAAAATAGAACCCTTAAAAATTATTTGGGTTCTTATCAATGGATTTATTGAGTATTAAAATTTCTTATTTGATTATAAATTCTTGATTTCTAAAGTGAGCTAATTTGGCCTGCCTAGACAATATTCTAGAAAGTGCAGATTAGAAGTGCTTAAGTTGTTCTCACCTGTTTCTCCTGTTGTTTTCAATTCAGCTTTGCAGGAACTTCACAACATCAATCTACATATGGAAAGAGTACATGACCTCATGAATTTCCAGATAAAAATTCTTCAGCAAAAGTCTGAAAAGGCAGATGAAGAAAAATCAGATGTGTCAGAGATTTTAGAATTAGGAACAGAACAAGTGAGCACAAAAACGGAAATGTAACTGGTCGGTTTTAAGATTATTGCAGGTATTTCAAAGGTAATCGGGCTGACTTAAGACAAGGCTGAAGTAAACCATGGGACTGACAGTAAAAACTGTGTGGAAATATATACATGGTTAGGAAGTGATAAATTGGACATGAATGATTAAAACACCATAGTAATGAAATCACTTCATACTTTCTGTGATCACTTTAGAGTGTGTTATTCTTATTATAACATTGGCGTAAGATAAACTTTGCTACAAAATCTTTGAACGATCTACTGTTTAGAATTATAAAAACTATTCTGAACACTGGAACCAAGTACCTTTTCTTATTCACTATTTCTTTTGCTTTTCTCCGTATTACCTCTACCTTGCTCATTAACATCTTGGCAATTTTACATGAAAGGGATGAAAATCTAGATGGTGGCTTAGCGTACAGCAGTTATCTTTGTTGGCCCCCAGGTAGCTAATGAAGAAGAGAAGTCTGAATGGTCAATGGAAAAGGCATATATTTGGCAAGCACATACCATGCTACAAAAGATACAGGAATATTTACAGAAACGAGAGACCGAAGTCACTGAGTTCCTACAAAGTGAAAGATCTAACAAGGCAACAAAACCTCAAATGACTATGCTAATATTCTTAAAAACTCTTGTGAAGAAGGTGAGAAGCCTACTACTGCAAAAATGAAAAATGGTTTATCAGATTTTCTAGAAAGTTCAGGAAGAAAAAAAATGCAGTTTTATTCACTATTGTTATTGTCTTAAAAATAGGAACATTTATTTTGTGTACCTTGTTTTAAAGGCTACAAGTGAGATTTTCAGAAGAACACATATAACTAAAGAACCATAAATACTCACTGAAAGTCAGCCTACACAAAACTGGTTGGACCAACTTGAACACTTCTTATTTTGGCATTATTTTAAAAGATAAATCAGTGAAGCATGGAAATGGCATCATAGAAAAAGAACATGTTTTTCTAGCCTTACAGACATTATGTGAACTAAATTAATTAAAAGCATCTGTCAGCTTTACAGGAAATATCTAATTTTTGATCCATGGTAGGTTCACACCATATATTGTGATGTTCCTGGGGCAAAACAATACATCAGCCAGCTTATCCAGAAGAATGGGGATGAAAGAGCTGATTGGAAAGAAGCCTTTAATAAAGCTCAGGCTGACATTCTGTCCTATGAAGTATTCAATGGAAATGAACTTATGGATGACAAGAGGTATATTGGATACTTAATAAAGCAAAGATAGAAATAATACAGAAAAATAATGAACTGTTTTCACAAACAGAAGATACATTTTAAAGAATGTGATTATAATTGTAATTTCCATGCATAGTTATTTGGGGGGGGGGGGGAGAACAGAGCGTCC
>NW_008627669.1:51333-57877 GCF_000691845.1 Merops nubicus
TCTACATTTATATTAAGAAAGAAATGAAGTAACTTAGAAACACCAGCTACAAAAAGCTGGAAAACATTGGTGTAACTAGCTTACACCAATTTTATCCAGTGCATTATAAAATAAATATGCTGAAACAAGGTTATTTGACAAGCCTCTGCTACAACATCATCATCTTTTTCTTCCTACATTTTCAGAAAATGTTTCTTCCTCATACTCTGGGTGTTTGCATCTCGTGCATCTCTGCATGATGCAGAATCATCATGCAGATTCATTCTGGGTGAATGCATCTCATCATTCATGGTTTATTGGTTTAAGTAACCAGCTTCTTACAAACACTTTTTTTTTTTTTTAATGACAGGACACAACAGTCAATTAAGCTTTTCAGAAACCTCGGAAAAGCAAAGTCTGACTTAGAATATCTTGAAACAGAGAAAATGGTGTTTGACTGTATCCAGACAGGGGAAATCCCCAGCTGGATTATAAGGGATTGTCTTTATGTAGCCTTGACAGGTAAGAAATCCTCTTGTCAATTCACAGCAGACTGATTACCCTCAGCCAACTCAGTTTGGAATATAGGAAAACTGTACAGCAGTAAAAGGCATTTAGATTCATGCTGCTGCAATGCCGTATGTTATCCCATGAAATATCTTCAGTTATGTGCATTTTAATTAATTACTCCATGAATTTTAACAGGTCATGGCTTGTAAACATGAGGTTTCCACATTTATACCCCACTGTTCATTTTGTCTTTCCTGTCTTTTTTTTCCTGTTTTTCCTGTAATTTTGAAAATCAGAGGTCTTTTGTGTATCGTGTCTAAATATCTCAGTGGGTGACCAAGGTAGACAAACCCAGAATCCCCTCAAATGTGGCAGCCATGCACTGAATGCAACAGCAAATGCAGAATTCATAAGGAAGTAAGATCTTTTAAAGAAAACTTCAAAACATCCGTTGCATGAATGTAACATTTTCTGAGAGAACTAGTAGGAAACCTTTTTCAAGTATTTGGCTTGCTGCAACTTAAAACCTGGTTTTGGTGGTTTAGGCAGGGAAAGGAAGGTGGATGTGAACTTCTGTTTGAGAGAATGACTATTTCTACTTTACAAGACTTACCGGAATGTACGTTTGTTTTATCTAACTATATAATTACTGGAACTCTCCAGAAGACTCTGCAGCATGCTGTGAGGAGACAGAGCCACCACCCAGAGGAACTCATGAAAAAGTTTAAAACGGAAATCAAGGTAAGGTATTATGAAGTATCTTCCCACATGGCTTTAAAAAAGGTGTTAAAAAATGCCCTCCTTTTCCTAACTATTCCTAAGGTATTTGAGATTTGTTCTGGATTGTATCCTGTGATGTCTGCATGTGTATCTTTTTCCAAAGAGCAAACCTCAGTGGGAATTACATACAGAGATCTGTAGTTACATACTTGTAGCCCCTAATGACATTTTCATTAAAGAATAACATAGATTTGCTAACCTATGTATTATATTGTCCCACCTTTCTGTGTATAAAAGGATTCCCACAGTGTATTTTTAGATCTGTAGATCCATTTTACTGTTTCCATACAAATCGTTTTATGCATCTTGATAGCTCTTGATGCCCGTTACAAGTAAAGTACATTAGAATCATAGAATCATAAAAAAAAAAAATTAGGTTGGAAAGGACCTTTAAGATCATAAATTCCAACCATTAACCCAGCACTGCCAAGTTACCACTAAACCATGTTCCTCAGCACCACATCTACGTTTCTTTGAAACAGCTTCAGGAATGGTGACTCAATTACATCCTTAGGCAGCCTGTTCCAGTGCTTTAAAACCGTTTTGGTGAAAAATTTTTCCTAATATCCAATCTAAACCTACTCTGGCGCAACTCGAGGCCGTTTCCTCTTGCTTTACCTCTTGTTACTTCAGAAAAAATGCTAAAACTCAACTCACTACAGCCTCCTTTCAGATAGTTGTACAGTAATAACGTCTCCCCTGAACTTCCTTTTCTTCAGGCTAAACAACCCCAGTTCCCTCAACTGCTCCTCCTAAGACTTGTTCTCTAGATCTTCACCAGCTTCACTGCAATTCTTCGGACACGCTCCAGCACCTCAATGTGTTTGTATATATCACGAATCAGCATGCACAGAATTCCTGTTTACTAGTAGTTTACTCATGAAATACTGTGGCATCAGCATTTACATGAGAGTAAAAAACTGAATTAACTGTTTGAACTGAGTTTTCTCTGTTGAAAGCGACCCAAACACATACTTTAGTGATGCAACAACCCAGAGTGCAATAATGGTTTTATCGCACTGCTGTTCTTGGATCTCAAAGTAAATAAACTCAAAATGCCTGAAATCATTATCTCCTCTACTTAGACAGTGTAACCATCATGCCAAGTTAACGTACAGAAATTCTTGACTGGTAATTAATGAACCCAAACCGTAAAGTATTTAAGTTAGCAATTATTAATTATACTCTTGGATAGTACTTTTTGTTTGTTTTGGTTTTAGTTTTTAAGTTTACCAAAGAGCAAGGAAACAGTAAGGCATATACCACCGCTGGAACAATATCCCCATTTTAGAGAAGGACATTGGAGAAAAAGCTTAAAGCAGAAAAGCACTTTCTGCAGTATCTCTGGAGTGAAAAGGGAATTAGAAGAATTAAAAGCCCATGGGTCACTAAATATCAGAAAGCTTACACAGGCTTTTAAATATTTTGAAAATTTTACCCTTTTTAGGAAATATTTTTGAAATGTCATTAAAAAAAAACCAAACAAACAGCAAACAAAACAGCATGATAACTTGAAGAAGCCTATGACTAAACAAAGAAGTGTAAGTCAAGCAGGTATAGATCTGCTTGTAAATCGATAGGATGCATTTCATTAAACTTTTGGTATCTACAGTGGGGCAGCTAACATGTCTCTATAAGCATTATAGGCAGAGAAGCTACCAGAGGGTAATTTTCCTCTGTGAAGCACAAGCCTTGAAAATTAACTCCACTTTTACCTCACTTCAAAGTACTACTCAGTGGTTGTTAAAAATTCATCCTCTTTTTTTTTTCTTGTCAATAAACAATGAAGTTGAAGAAATCATAGATATGAAGAAAAGCCTGAATATATGAGCTTTGAAATCATGGGTTTAATCAAAGAACAAATGAAGCTGATGATGGTTGTTGTTGAAAACAACCACTTACCATCTTTAACAAATTGTTGTTGAAGATGATAATACTAAGTTCCTGGAAGAAAATGTACACTGCAAATTTAGATACCAAATGTGCACTCTTAGGGTTGGGTTTTTCCAGCTGCCAAACACAGGTACATAGAGCTCTGAGTGGTTTAGCTGCACTAATCAAATGAGTCGAGTCCTTAATGTTAGGGTCTATATGCCAAGTTGAAAACAAGTTTTATCCCAGCACTGACCTGGCATTCAGAACTTAACATCCACAACCTTTAACTATTCTAAATTGTATGTCTGGACATTATGTGCTTCTTCTAGGTTTGAATTATGTATCCAAGAAGAACTCTCTCTACAGAAGTAGCACACTTAAGATGGTGCTTTTACGCAAACAAATTGATAAGTATATCAGAAATACGTGCTGCTGGGAACACAATGTCTATTCCCAAGTGCCCTTAATGTATTTATGCTCTGCTTCAATTGAGCTGTTAGTCCACTTTTCTGAAGTAAGACCATTGGAAGGGAATGCAAGAGGAAGGAAACAAGGACATGACACAGATGTTACTAAAATGGAGATGCACTATGGTGATGATGTTCAAGAGAATAACAGCTGGAGTGGGTAAAGAAGAGGGTGAGTATTTACTGATGAACATACCATTCCAGGACACAGCACCACTGATGTGATGTTCAAACATTAGACAAGATTGGACCAATGCCATTCCACCACAGGGAAAGAAAAAGACCTAAGCATTTCTAAAAAACATATACAGATTGTATGCGGGATGCATACATAGATCAAAAATTGTTTTTTCTGCTGTAGTTAGAATTTTTGATGTATTTGGGGATGACAGAGAGCAGTTTTAAGTTTGCTTTAAAGAACAGAAGTCATGTAACAAGCCAGAGCTCTGTTAAAAGTCAAAGGACTTTTGAACTGTGATACAGTTATCAATCTGTCTAGTATAAAGCAACTGAGTATTTTATGTATAGTATTGTAAAATAAAATAAACTGTCCAAAACCAAGTAACTTCTTTTTTTAACTTCACTGGTCACTTAAACAAAGTCCTCATGTGGAAAAATTATATCTGTAAAGAAGGTTTGATGCAATTCTTATTAACATTTTTCTTACCTTTGTGAATGTCTGACTCTAAAGATTATAATTTAGCTCCTTCCTTCACTTAATCTCATATCTATCCAAGATTACTGAAGAAATTTCATGCCTTCATATGCAATTGTTCAAGTTGCTAGCTTTCTGTTTTTTAAATCTAATTCATTTTTTTACTAGGTAATTAAGTTCTACTTACTGTTAATGACAACATTATGGCTGGGAATTAAATTTAATTAAAATGATTCACAAAACATAATTTAAAATAGAACCTGTTTCACAGAATAAATTTAATTAACTAATATACTGTAAGTGACAAAAATAAGAAAACAATCTCATTTTGATTAGGTTTTGACAAGAATTGTTCACGTAAAGAATGTATTAAGTGAGATTAGTGAATTGATTTCTTTCTAAGTCAACTTGGGTCAGATATTTAACTGTATTTCTGAAGCTAGAAGTATGGAAGTATGTCCCTGATTGCAACAGCTGAGATATCTAGATCCTATTGAAAGAAATAAAATATGGAAATGTACATGTACAGCAATTTTGACTTCTTAATGTCTTAACAGAACAGGTGACTAGTTGTTTGGAGTACTTTTCAGTAGTTCTCATACTTTCCTCCCTTATTCTCACTTTTAAACTGTACAGAAAACTAGTCTTTCTCCCTTAGCAGCTCCCAAACTGGCTCCTAGTTTGGAAGGGACTAACGCATTTTTAAACACACAACAAAATGAACTTCAGTTTAAGCAAGATCAAAACTAGGTTTTAAATATCAAAGCTGAAAATAAGGTACTTATATCATCCTCACCTTACAAAAGTGAAAAAAAAGGCCACTTTATTTCCAAGGAATTCTTATTGTTTCTGTCATGGGCAAATTTTCTTCTGATTTGCCCTTTCAAAGGCTACTTATGATAGATCACAGCAGCATTATAAATCCCTGATAATTTTACTTTACTGTTCCTCTGGTACATGGAAACAAAGATAAAAAAGGAACGTCACCATATTAAAAGCAGGTACATTGAAAGAAGATATTACTGATACTCATGTTATCATTTGATAAACCTGGAGATTTACTAACTTTTGTTTTGTATTGCTTGGAGTATTGTAAATGTCTCTGAAATTATTTCAAAACAAAACAAAAAATGCAATAAATTTTAATCCAAAAATCTTTTGCATGACACTGTATCGTAAGTAATAGACCTGATTTTAATCTGAGATTTATGGGATCTATAGCTGCAAGTACCTTAAGACTTTCCCACTAAAATTATTCTTTCAAGTGCAATTAGTATTTTTTAAAGATATGTCCTGTCTCATGCTAAATTATATAAGAAAAGCATCAGTCTTGGTACATTTCTACACAAGAAATGATAATGCCCTTCAGAAAAATTCCATCAATGGTCTAGGACTGATCTTGTTTGTGTTTCCTAACTAGACAGTAAAGCCACTGACTCCTGAGTAACAACAGATGTACACAGTGTTATACTGCAAATCAGAACTAAGCATCTCTCTGTCCATCATTTTCTGCAGTGCTTTTCACTAACAGAAACAAAATGGTTCTGCCATTTCATCACAGCTGAAATGTAAAAGTGTAGGTATTTTTGTCTGCCTGAACATTTTTTAATAGGTTCATGTACGTTTTGTGAAACAAAGCTACTATTTGTTATAATGAGAAGCAGCCACACACAATTCTTCCTGGTTTGCTTTAGCAGATTCTCTAAGAAAAAAGTTCTTAGGAAAAAAAAGTTCAGGAAAGGAATTAGACCCTTCTAATTCAGGGCAGGTTTTCAGAAATACAAATGCATTAGGAGTTCCTTACCTTTCAAATTTTCATAGAATAAAATGGACCTGACTCTTTTTTTATGCCTTTGAAAATTTCTAGTTGAAAAGTCATGAAGATAATACCTGTTTATTTCCCATCTGGAAGTCTCGTTTGCCAGTGTGGAAGCACAAAGAACTGTTGGAGACAAGTAGGGGATCTGAAAGCAAAATTGTACTGATCATTACTGACCCTGCAAGGAGCAAGCAGAATACAACAGTATCAGAACAGACTTGTATTACCCTTGAACAACACGTACACAGGCAACAGCCTAAAATGAATAAACAATCAAAGTGTTCCTCATGTTATCTTTAAAATAGTCGCTACAGACTGTTTAGTTTCCTAAGGCAAAAACTGTGAGACATCTTCCATTTTTATATGTATTGTTTTTACTAGTCTTGAGAAATCAAGAACTAGTAAAAACTCCAGAACCCCGCTCCAAACCCCTCACCCCAGCCCCCCCCGCAATCCTCC
>NW_008627669.1:57916-67596 GCF_000691845.1 Merops nubicus
GAGCAACCCAGCTACTGGTGCCGGGTGCGGCACCGCCCAGCCTCTGGTGGCAATTAACCCTACTCGAGACAAACTAGGACACGTTCTTATTATTGATGTTTTGGATCCTGCGAGCCGTGGTATGCAGAAAAAAGTTCTGAACCAGAAAAGCATCAGTTCCAAAACGTGTTTGCATTTCACATCAGCTTAGTCATGGAATTTAAAGTCTGTAGTTAACATATGATTCAATTTTTGGTTACATGATTTATTAACTAGTTGCGTGGAAAGAACACATAAGCATCATTAGTATAGTATAGCATTTGTAATTTAGCTCTTTTACCAGGGAAAACAATATATATATATATTTTTTTTTTTTTTTAGTAAAAGAGGGAGGAATTGAAATGTCACGTTTGAAACTTAGCAGTATCTCTCTGCCCCATTCTATCCTGAGAGCCACAGCAGGGTGTTTTCAGGGGCTGCTTGTTAGATCTCCAGGACCCCTGAGCTGAAACACAGCAGTTCCTAGGACAGTTAGCTTGACCACTTTGGTAATAGCTTTCTCATTACCTTAGATGGTGATAAAACTCTGGTATTACTGTATATGTCCTTTTTGATCCTTTTTGTCCAGCGGAAATTTGATATATTTTGTACCATCACAACAACAGAGACACTTTGAAGATGTCTTTTCAGCATAAAGCAAGTTATATATAAGATAAAAGCAGTGCCCCTATGTGCACTTCTCAGTTCTTTGATGTTTCCCAGGCATCTGCAGCATTACATTAACCATTCTCAGTTCCAGGTACTTTCTCCCTCATGTGAGGTCTGCCACTGAATTAACTTTTAGATAACATGGAAATCTCACTCTCATCAGACAATTTCATTTGTACTATGCTCCTTTGAGCAGATGTAAAAATCCTTCAATAAAATCAGCATGAAATAGTATTTTCTTTAAAGGAACAAGTAAAATTCTACTTCTAATCCAGTCCTAGTTTTACAGCTGACTATTGCTTATTTCAGGTGTATAGTATTGGAGTTTCATCTTTTCCTACATCTTTTAATGTTATTGCATATGTAGTGTGATGGAAAAGATGTAGTAATTAAAAAAAGAGGAGCGGGTTCCCAGTAGGAGTGCAAGATAGAGGCATCATGATGCAAAGTCAGCTGGTTTGAGAGAATATATGCAGGAGGTGAGTTTTAATTTAGAGATTATTGGGTTTTTAAGTCTTATGCTAGATATAATCTCCTTTTCACTGTGCTCACATCTTTTGCAAAAGGAGCAGGGTAAAGGTTTATCTGTGACATGAGTAAAAAAGTCAATGTTGCTAAATTGCATCTATCTGAAAAAGTCTATGATTTTTGCCTGGTGAAATTCAGACACAAGTTTTCCAGACTGTGAAGGCTTTCATCTGTGATTTTTAAAACATTAAAGGTGAATTTCTGACAGAGTTTTCTTTACTTCTCATGTACCACATGAAACATGTTTCTGCATGGTGGCTGAACTGTCCCACTCTCAGAGAAATGTACCTAAATTAAAAATCTCCTCTGCTGAAATAGTCACCGTCATTAGAGAAAACACATGCTTTTTGAATGCTTACTGAAATGAGTTTCCTTCAGGTCTGACCTTACCTCGCCTGGCCACGGTGCAAGAAAAGAAATAGGACTTCTTCTGTCCTGGCTTCCCCTCATCTATCTTATCCTCCAGTTTTTGTCTTGCTAGACCATCTTCATGAATGATCTGGTATTATGGGACTAAAAACACCCTCACCATGTTTGCTGATGTCACTAAACTGAGTGGCAAGGTAGACACATCAAAAGGGACAGCCATCTTTCAGAGATATCTGAACAGGCTGGAAGAGTGGGCTAGCAAGACCTGTATGAAGTTTAGCGAGGTTAAGTCCAGCACCAGGGACAACATAACCAAATAGCCCAATACAGGCTTGGATCTCTGTGGTTGGGGGAAGTCTTGCTGAGAGTCACCTGGGGGTCCTGTTGCACAAGAAGCTGAACGTGAGTCAGCAGAGCACTGCTGCAGCAGCAAAGGCAAATTGGATCCTGTGCTGCCTCCCCTGGGGCATTACTAGCAGACTTAGTGTCATCATCCCAGCCCACTCAGAACTTGTCAGGTTGCATCTGGAGTACTGTGTCTAGTTCTGGTCCCACTGTAGATGATCAAAAGAGGGACATGAGTATGATCACATGGCTGGAGAACCTGGCAGATGAGGAAAGACAGAAGGAATTAGGACTCTTCTCACTAGAGAAAAGCAAGCTCAGGAAGGCCTTATCACAGTATTCCAGTACTTAAAGGTCAGCTACAAAAAGAACAGGAGCTCTCTATTCAAAAGGAGCCACACTGAAAAAGCAAGGGGCAATGACTACAAGCTGTACCAGGAGCAGTTCCTTCTCAACATAATAAAGAATATTTTTATAATAGGAACAATCAGTCACCATAACAACCTCCACAGCAACATGGTGAAGTCTCTGTTGCTGGAGGTTTTCAAGATACAATTGCACAGGGTGCTAGATAATTTCATCTAGTCTCCCTAGATAAGGTTGGACGAGATGTTTTTTTGAGGTCCCCACCAGCCTGGGCTATTCTGTGATTCTGTGATTCTGTTGATGTTGACAGTCTACACTATGGCTAGTGGCATGCCTGGCTACACAGGAAAAGCTCTGTGCTCCCTACTCCTCACCAGATGAATGTGCCCTCAGAAGTGCCGTTCACTGTCCCAGGAACCTACAGGTGAGCACTGGAACACATTTTCTCTTATATTCCCAGAAGAATTCAAGACTGCTACTACCAGTGACCTTTTCCTGTCAAATGTAGTCAATTAACTATACAGTGATAACTTCTGGTAGCATGGACTTTGATGTAGTTCCTCCCCATCTGTTTGTTTGGTCCCACTTCAACGAAGTGAAATCATATAAAGCCAATTGCAAAGAAGTGTTTCCCTTCTTGTTGCTGGTTAAAGACTTGTTGAAGTGCACAGAAAGCTACATCAGAGTCTAGCCTCTCTGATTACGAGCCTAATTTTCTTATTTATCTATTTCAGTATTTTAATGACCATAAATTTAAATAGTCCATGTTTTTAACAAACTGCATGGGCTCAAGCTGTATTCTGGTCAATTCTGCCTGTAATAATGTAGGAGAAAGTTGTCCTTGCTTTGCAATTCCTCAGCTAAAGATTGAAACACCTCTCAGATGTTGCTTGCTGGATGATCAGAAATGAATATGCTTATGTCTTGCTGATTTTTAAAGCTTGAGATTGATTTAATGGAGTCATTTGTTTTTAATAAATAAGATTTTTTTTCATGCTTTAAAATGCAAGTGAGGCTTTGAATTTCTTTTCTCTGATAGACTGCAGGATATTTTATGGTAAACAGGAATATACACGTTTGAAATTTGCTTTAGATTTAACGTCTCAGGAGACCTAGGATTGCGTATCTACATACTGGTGAAGCACAAGTGATCTCCCTCTCTCCCCACCTCTCCAAAGAGTGAGAATTGTCAGGACTGCTCTTTTCACCTATGAGTAATCAGAAGCAATGAAGCTGTGAACAGACAAGTGATACTCGTTTCCCTGTTTGAACAGCAAATGTTGTGTTTGTGATGTGTATGCCACTCTTGGAAATGGCATATCTCAGTTCTGGATGGAAATGTCAGTCACAATGGAAGCCCTCAGAATATTCATTCTAAAATTTAACTCTTTAGGAGAAACTCAAAAACATTCCTCTTTCCTGCACTGAAGTAAATCTGAAAGTAAAGCAATTTCAGCTGCTACTGAAACTGGCATCCCTGGTGGAACTTTACATTCAGAGTCTGGCAGAAAGCTATTTCTTCATGTGCTGGTTTGGGTCCCTCACGGATCAGTGCTGGGTCCAGTCCTGTTCAACATCTTCATCAATGACCTGGATGATGGTGTAAAGTGTCTTCTCAGCAAGTTTGTTGATGACACGAAACTGGGAGGTTTGGCTGACACACCTGAAGGCTGTGTGGCCATTCAGTGATATTTGAACAGGCTGGAGAGCTGGGCATAGAGGAACCTAACGAGGTTCAACAAGAATAAGTTCAGAGTCCTGCACCTGTGGTGGAGTAATAATAATGCACCAGTACAGGTTAGGAGGAGATCTGCTAGAGAGCAGCCCCTTGGAGTCCTTGTGGACAACAAGTTGTCCATGGGACAGCAGTGTGCCCTTGTGGCCAGGAGGGCCAATGGGATCCTGGGGTGCATCAAGAAAAGTGTGTCCTGCAGAACAAGGGAGGTCCTGCTCCCCCTCTACTCTGCCCTGGTAAGACCTCACCTAGAGTATTGTGTTCTGTTCTGGGCTCCCCATTTCAAGAGGGACAGAGATCTATTCAAGAGAGTCCAGCGAAGGGCTACGAGGACGACTGGGGGACTGGAACGCCTGCCGCATGAGGAGAGGCTGAGAGACCTGGGGCTTTTTAGTCTGGAGAAGAGAAGACTTGGGGGGGATCTAATTAATGTGTATAAATATATGCAGGCTGGGTGTCAGGAAGGAAAGGGAAATCTCTTCTCACTTAACGCCCTGCAACAGAACACGGGGTAATGGTCACAAGCTAGAGCACAGAAAGTTCCACCTCAACATGAGGAAGAACTTCTTTACTGTAAGGGTTCCAGAGCACTGGAACAGGCTCCCCAGGGAGGTTGTGGAGTCTCCTTCCTTGGAGACTTTTAAGACCTGTCTCGATCCATTCCTGTGTGACCTGTCCTAGACTAGATGCTTCTGCTCTAGCAGGGGGTTTGGACTTGATGTTCTCTGGAGGTCACTTCCAACCCCTAACGTTCTGTGATTCTGTGTGAGTCAATACAAAACTAATTCTCTTCAGTGATTTTACTTTTCAGGTCAGTCTCTTCTACCTAACTGCACTTTCTGAAGTTAACAGCATGTTTTTGCAGACAGTGTCTGCTTCCAGCAGTGATAGAACTTGATATTTACAGTTATTACCAAGGATTGGAATGCTCCAGTTGAATGCTCTTCTACACCAGGCTGGGGTGCAGAAAGTAAGAGGCTCCACCGATGAGGAGGACCATAAAGGACAGATGACGCTAAACTGAGTAGAGAGGGATTCCACTCCATATATGTCATATTCAGTATAAAGCTGAGGGACCACAAGAGCCAAGCTCTCTTCTTCAAAGGCCAGTCTCTGAAGAGGATTCTTCTGGTTCTGCCTTCAATCCTGATCTGTGTGTTCCTTAATCCTGTTCCAGAAACCACCTCCCAAATCTGGTTCTCATCTGCCACTGAGTACAGTTTGGGACTTCTGCAGTGCCTGCTCCACAGCATCAATGATGACTGTGATGTAATTGCCATCAGGGGGATTTGTTTAGATGTTGATTTTGTATAGACTTGTATCAGTTTTAATCTGTTGTTACTATTTTCATTTAAGCTGTTTTAGTTTTATAACGTCCAAGTCTCTCTCCTTTCTTTCTTTCCTGTTTCCCTCCAGGAAGGGGGAGGAGTTCATAACATCTGTCATTCGTCTAGTGGCTAGCTGTCTCACCTCTGTGTGAACTCCTCAAACCCAGATCTACTCCAAATACTTCAGCTCCCCCTTTGGCACATTTCCTTTACTTCTCCTTGTAGGATTTTCTAAGCTGAATACATTAGTAAATATGTATTTTTAGGATAGAAAAAGAGATTAACTATTAAATTGTAATTCAGTTATGACATGAAATATGTATTGAAACCTGCAACTGATACTAAATGCCCATTTTTCATTCAACACTGCCAAATCTATTGCATCCCATCAAATCCAAGTCCTAGTAAAAAGCATTGCTTCACAAGCTGTGTTTCTCAGTAATGTCGTATAACACTATACACTATATATATTTTTCAGTATCCACTCTTATAATGATAACCGTAGATGCAGGAGCATAACTAAAAGTGATTATTAGTCAGATTATTTTCTCCAAATGCTGCATGCATTATATTTTCTTTATTACAAGTATAATCCTGGTGTGAGAATTTTTACCTCTCTTTGTGCCCACAAGCAGTGATGGCCCTGATGATGTAGATTCCAGCTAATTCTATGGTACACCTGGAATCAGGCCCAGGCTTAATAAACAGAGCAGAGCAGAGCCTGCTCACTGCCCCTGGGACAGAATCCAGGTTTATCTGTGCCAGCTCACTCTCCACTAGCAGCAGCATGGCCGTCGGCTGAGACCGCAGTATGACCTTGATCCCCAAATGAACACAGCGTCTGGACTACGGGGTGGTCTCAGAGGTCTCTGTGGCTTAAGTGCGGGAAGGATTACTGCTTCCTGGGAGAATGCTGTGTATTTTGCCACTGCGGTATTTTTTTTATATGGTCCAGGGCAAAACCAGAGGTGCATATACTCACAGCCTTCACCTATGCACCTCTGCAATGAATGCAAACTGAGCCCCTTAGAGCCCTCTACTCCTAACGCTACCTCCCCCGTATCAACCTCCATTTCATTTCCGCTAGTCATTTTACTCCTTTGTTTCTCCATTTCTGTATGCCTTTGGTAAAAGACATATCTACAGCTTTGGCGCTATGAATCATGTTTAACTCACTGAAACACACAAAATTTAACCTGATAATTTGAAGTTGGCTACAGGCAGTCAGCAATTAAACCTCTTGTCTGGTCCCGTAATCATGTGAGGACTTTAATGACATACTCTGAAAGGCAAATGTCCCCCATGTGACATGACAGCATTTTGTTTTACACTGCCTGCTTGGGTTCTTCAAGAGATAACATACCTTGGTTCTACAATGTGCTAGCAGTGCCAGAGAAATTAGAAGCCTCTTGCTGTGACAGTTGTATTTTTTTGCTGACCTTCAGTATCTCCTTGGCCTTTGAAGTGTTTTTGATTGCCTCTCCTAGATACAAAGCTTCATCAAATTAACCGCTTTCTTCACTGTATCCTGTGGTACTTACATACTAATATAGTAATGCATAACTATCTGACCATATCCACAGCATCATATTCAGGGTATGTGTTTTGTTCCATTTTTTTCTGCTGTTCAGATGATCTTATTTTACCAAAGGTCACGACAGGCCATAGGCAAGTTCTAAAAAGAAGGCTTGATGATCTTTTGTGTGATCATTTAAAACCTGTGTTAAGAATTCAGATTATTTTTACTTTTCTGTTTAATGACTACAGTTTATGTTGCAGAATGTGACTTCCTATGCACTGTGTAAGAGTAAACCGGAAAAAATCAGGACAGAACACACAATTCTTTATAGTGTTGTATTTATCAAACTGTCCTTAAATTATAAAACAAAACTAGAAGTACAACTAAAACAGTTTTGCTCAGAAAACAAACAAACAAACAAACAAACAAAAAGAGTCATTTTATTCAAGGGGCAAAGGCTGCAAATCTCACTGAGTCTGAGATTTGCAAAGATAACATGTGCCAGTGTGAAAAACTAGGTGCAAATTTACTGAAATTTTTGTTCTTAGCAAAACTGAATTTTTAAACTGTGTAGGTTATGTTGTTAGTTCAAAATCTGGGTACAGACATAATTCTGGACTTGTGAATGTTGCTATTCAGTTGATGTAGCAACATTGTAAAGATGAAGATTTCAGCATGAGAAAAACTGTATATCAAGCATCTTCTTTTGCCAAGTCCAAAGACCAGTTTTTTAGTCAGATCCTTGTTTATTGGACAGTTGTCACAGACAGAATCTTCCAGGGTTGAATAGGCCTGGGTTTATCCATAATGTTCTAAAAATAAACATAAGAAATCTGGATGTTCGTCTGTCTAATTCTCTAATCCTATCATAGGGTCTGATATCAGTCTACTAGTTTACAAAAAATAAACGTTTTTCTCTCTAGAAAGTACTTACACTTTTAAAGCATATGTATACCACAGTGATGCCTAAAATTAACGCCTGATTTTTTTTTTTTTTTTTCTTTCAACATGGCTTCTAAGAAAATCCAGGCTTAATAACCAAAATAGGAGCTGTGAATGATAAGTGAATCTAGGTGATGAGGCACTTGCTTTAATCTTAACAAAATTTTTTTTTCTAGGAAGCAGAAAGTGAAATTTTGCTGATTTCATTCTTTTAACAGAGGGAAACTTTCCTATACCCCAGTGCAGACAGGTAGACAAAAATAACTATGGTGTATCTGGTACTGAGATTTTGAGAAGTGCCAACCGGACGTGATTTGCCAGTGTAATTTTTAAGGGTACATCAGTGTGATTTTGTTTTAGATTAATTGCAAGTTATATTCACAGAATATATGACTACAGTAATAGATCTGTTATTCAGCTTTTATTAAGAAGATGAACAGTACCTACTACAACAGAAAAGCAGAGGTTCTGAATATACATTAATGCTAATTCCCATAGCCTAAATAAAACAACCAGGGAAAACCATCTCACATCTATGGTTCACTGATTGTTAAAAGCACAGTTATCTCTGGCAATAAAATACTCATCTAGTATAGTGTCTTTGGTAGTATGGATGAAAAAAGGAAACAACAGAATAAGGCATTCATGTTCCCTGTGATCTACCATTCATACACATCCTTGACAGACAAACTGTTATTAGCAAATGAAATTTCCAGTGGAAATTTAGTTGAATTCTTTTCAATTTCTTAAATTATAAATGTTTAATTTTAAAATAAATAAAAACAATTTTCAATAGAACTAATATTTTTCTTTCATCTGTTCCTCTTCATGCCTGAATATTTTCAGAAGTCTAAAATAACTAGTGGGTCAAATTGCACAGTGTAGTTTGCTTAAAAAGAGGCAAATTAAAACTTAGTAATTATTTACTTTTCCTTAAGCCTATTTGGAATGTAGACTGTTATTATTGTAACCTCTTAAATAATATAAAAATCTACTTTATAAAGCATTGCTATAGGAAATATGCAGGATACAAGCAGAAGAAAAAATGAGTGATCAGTATCCTATACTACTGAAATCAGTTGCATAACCAAGAAGAGAGGACAACCTAAGTCTTCAGCTTCTGAAAAATCCTTATTAACTATGAATGTGCTATATTTTCAGGAATTCCTATATTTTTATATTAAGATTTGAAAAAAACCTTTGGCTAATCACTCATGAATGAAGAGCTGTGAAAGTCACAAATGGTGAATGCCCAAGCACTTAATAAATGAAAGGTTGCATATAAGGCATTGAAAACCTGTCTGCAAATCTGAGTAGCTCACTCTGCCTGGTGATTTCATTTGGATGTACAGAAATAAAGGTTAAAGCTACTGAAAGAGACATAAATTTGTTCATGCAACATATGCACTGATACTAGAAAACATCTGGCACAAATAGTGCAGAATTGTTGCACAGAATTTGCCTCAAGAAATACAATTTTTTTTACTGCCTAAAACTCAGAGCATATAAGGAATGATAAAGCACCACAAAATGCTGAATGTTTCTTTGCATATAAAGTCTGTACTGTGATGGTTTCTACCTTTGTTGCCGAGTCTCCAATTTTAAAATGCACCATTTCACTCAAAATTTATGGAAATAAGACTAGAACACATGGAATTATGTTCCACTTTCTAAGTCAAATTTGTCTGTGTCCAGAAGTGAAGGAAATGAGAGATGCATATGAGAATGGCTTGGGTTCTTTATTATGGTTCATCTGGAATGTTGGACCACAGTCTAACTCCCTTACTCATGTCTACCATTCTCTTCATGTCTACCCACAGAATAAATGTGAAAAAAGAGAATCATAGAATCATTTAGGTTG
>NW_008627670.1:0-410 GCF_000691845.1 Merops nubicus
AGGAAGGCAAGAGACCAGCGTGGCTGACTCAAGACCTGCTGGTCAAACTACAAGGCAAGAAGGAACTGTACAGGCCATGGAAGCAGGGACAGGGATCCTGGGAAGAGTACAGGGACACTGCCTGATTGTGTAGGGATGGAGTCAGGAAGGCCAAGGCATGTCTGGAGCTGAACTTGGCAAGGGACACAAAGAATAATAAGCAAGGCCACTCTCCATGATATTTGAAAAGTCCTAGCAGTCAGGAGAAGTCCCTGGTAACTGGAAAAATGGAAATATTGTACCCATTTTTAAAAAGGGTAGAAAGGAGGACCCTGGGCCCTCAGGTGAGGTGCCTGAGGACTGGAGGACAGCCAATGTCACTCCAGTCTTCAAAAAAGGCAAGAAGGAGGATGCAGGCAATTACAGGCAAC
>NW_008627671.1:0-8216 GCF_000691845.1 Merops nubicus
GCATGTCCCTTAATTCTTACCCACAAGATTTAAACCTGCTCTGCCTCCCCTGCTGGGCAGAACTCAATACATTTCAGTGGCACTCGCACATAAAGAGCAACACCACCACCTTGCCTTGTTGGTCTGCCTTTCCTAAATAGCATATAGCCATCCATGACAACATTCCAGTCATGGGAGCTGTCCCACCTGTTTCAGTGACTGCAATTATATCATAGTCATGCAACCTAATGCATATCTCCAACTCCTCCTGCTTATTCCCCACATGGTCTACATGCATTGGTCTACAAGCATTTCAGAGAGGGAGTTAACCCACCAGTTCTCACTCTTCCCATCTGACCATTCCCGGCCAGTACTGTGGTTACTAACTTGTTAGCAAACCTTGCGTTATCATTGTCCACCTCGAGTAGGACAGTAGACTGAAGGCTGTCCTTAGGTACGTCTCTTGTGAGCCTGGATTTATCCTCTTCCCCCTTCAAAGCTAGTTTAAAGCCCTGCCAACGAGCCCTGCCAGCTCCTGTGTGAGGATCCTTTTTCCCCTTAGAGACAGCTGTGCTCCATCTTTTGCCAGCAGACCAGGTGCCGTAGAAACTTCCCCATGATTAAAGAATCCCAAGTTCCAACGGTGGCACCACTCTCTGAGCCACATGTTAATCAGATGTGTTTTCCACCCATTTTCAGTGTTTTTCCCTTCCACTTGAGAGATTGATGGAAACACCACCTGAGTATGACATTTGTATAATAATGGTCTGGGATACACCCATGAGCTAACTCAGGTCAGCTGTCCTGGCTTTTACCCCTCCTGGCTTAAGCTCCTGGTGACTCAGAACTGCTACTGGCCTGTCTACCATGTCTGGCCTATGATTCTGTCCAGCGAAACCAAGACAGCATGCTTGCCTATAGCCTGTGTTGCTCAGGATACGAGACCAAGAGATGCATGGCCTGGTTCACTTAGGAGAAAAGCTGTCACTGCTCTGTTTAATTAGGGCTGTTTTATCTTGCAGGGTTGTTGTTCTCCTCTCCTGGTCTGTGCAATGGTACCAAAACAGACCTTCCTTAATTTCCATAGTTGTTATTAGGGAAACTGAAACTGCCAGGCTCTTAGGTACTAGTTGCCAAAGAAAGGTAGTTTATTTTGTTGTTATTCTTTTGAGTAGCTATAAAAGAAAAAGCTTCTCTGATTGGTATAAATAAAGAGACGAAACCTTCTGAAAAATAGCAGCCTGACATTCAAGGCACTCATGGGATGTCCAAGCCAAGTTCTCATTCTCTGTCAGGTAGAGCCCTTGCTTTGCCCTGGATCTGCTGACTTGCTGGTGCATAAGCCATAGACACCAGCTGCTGGCCATTCTGGAGCAAGTCTGTCTCAGAGTGAGAGCCTTCTCTTTCTGACACACAGTAAAAACGTGACTTGAAGCACTTCACACATCTTGAGAAAGCTCTGTGTTGGGATGCACTTGTTAGAGTGGAGGGTTAAGTTAAATTCCATAACAAGGAGCTGTGATACAAATCTGAACCAGAACACCATCTTCAGCCTAAACAAATTGTTGTTGCACAGTTTGGACAGATGGCTGGCAAAATCAGCCAGAGAGAATTCAAAGATTACATTCATGTGATGGTCCACACATTTACAGTATGAAGGATTCACCCAGTGAAGGAGATATGTCAGTCCTGCCCCTCCTTCCAGCACAGCAGAGACAAAGATGCCCAGCTGATGGGTTAGCTTAGTGTACTGCACTTCTGGCTTCACCAAGAGTGTAGCAAGACATCACTGCTCAAGCAAAGCCTGGGATAAAATTACATCAGATGCCGTACAAATCTTCAGCTGCCCTGAGCAGGCAGTAACTTAAGACGACTTTTTTTCCTTGTCTTATGTTACAGCTTTTCCCCAGAAAACCTTGGATTATTTTGGGTTTTGGTGGTGATTTTTTCTGGAAAATCCTCAGATTATTTTTTAACTTGGTGCTGATTCTAACGTCACTTTTTAATGAAATTAAATAATTTGTCGTTTGCTAAAGGAATAGAGTTAAAATTGAGAATGTCATAAATCTTACTAGAAAAAAAATCTGTTCAGATTATATGAGGTGGAAGTATGCTCTGAAAACTCTCTAAAGGGTCTAAGAAATGCAGCAGGGGAAGAGACATGCCATCCACTTAGTTCTCTAGTCCTACCAAGCATCATGAGTACACTAAATAGTCAGTTTAGGAGGGGTCAGAAAAATGGGGGGGAAATTGAGTGAAGGACCCAGCAAGGCCACTGTTCTCTCATCTCTCCGTGTTTCATTTCATTCTTCAAAGTCAAAAATTGTTTTCTTGTCTTTATAACATGAAAACAAGCCCTGCCCTGTGTTGATCTTTCTATACCAGCTATCTGCTCAGACAAGCAGAAAATTTCAGATCTATCCTTGTAACAGGCTCTTTTTTTTTTTTTTTTACTGTAAGGCCAAATATATGGTTGAGGTGGTATTTATTTCTTGGAAGAAAAATACATGAATTTCTGCCTCTGTGTTAATCAGTGACAGCAGTTAAAAATTGTTGCCTTGTAAATTGTTTCCATTACCAGCCTAGTTCATGTGTTGGAGGGAGGCGAAGGTGAGCAGGGCCATGGTGGAAGGTGGATTTCTCAGGCTGGCAGCCAACACTGTCACTATTGCTGTTATGTCTTTCTTCCTGTGCCGCCTTGCACTGGAGCACAGCTCCATCAGCCTTTGCCACACGAGTAGTGGCGTGCATCTCATGCCACGGCAGCTCCAAAGGGCTGACAGGATTGCCTCTACGTCCATGAGTTCCCATTGCTGCTGCATGCAGCCTAAGCCACAAGCCAGCTAATGGATTTATCAACCAACCGCAGAGGATTCGATGGCTGTCACTTTGCTAATGTTTCACAGCAAGCACGGGCAGCTCCTGGTGGCCATGGCTCTGGCATGTGAGGGGGTGAACTGCAGGGTCCCATGGCTTCAGCAAAGATCAGGCTGCGTTTATGAACTGAGGCTTTACAAAAGAGCCATCAGTCACTGCTCAGACACGGGATTTAGCTGGGTTTTGGCAGTTGGATTCAGTCTGGATGGGATTAGGCTGTAACCAAAGTGTTACAAGTCAGGAATGGAGACCTGGGTAACTGCTCCTGGGACAGACACTCCATCACAGCAAACCCCATGCCAAGAACTGCAGCAGTGAAAGGACAGAAACATAGATTTTACTACGTGCAAGGTGTTAGTTCTGTGGTTCATACATTAAGAAAGGTATTAGTAATAGCAAATTGGTCCCATGCTCTCAGATGTAAAATTTTCAAAGCTATGACGCCAAATGTCTAATATTGTAGAAACCACACCAGAAATGGACACCACCAAAACTGTTTTTAACTGACCATTCTGGAGATGTTGCCAAATTTTAAAGCTTTTGTTTAGGGACATCTGCTAAGTTGCCAGGTGACAATAAGGTTATCTAAACCAGAATTTACATAATTTGAATGCTTAGTACAAAAATGAACAGATAGGATCACAAGTCTATCTCGTGCTAAATACCTCTCTTTATTATGCAGAAACCCTTAGATTTTAATTTTTATGTTTTCTAATGCTTGCCTTCTGTTATGGTAGGAAATATATTACTGTCATTTGGTCAACTCTAGCAGCCATCGCTTTCGTTAAAACCAACAGAAGCAAGATTAGATGCAAACCTATTTACAGCAAAGCCACCAAACAAAACCCAAACCCTGTAACTTATGAAATACTTTCTCTGATGCAGCTAGTGCACAGCTCCATGAGAAACATGAGAGAGTATATCAAATCCTTTTCAATGCTGGAGAAGGCAAGTGCCAGATGGGAGATGCTTTATAGTAGACTGATAACCACTTCAGCAACTGAGATGTTTCAGGTTTTCGGACTACAATCTATTCTTTTCAGACCAAAGACAAACATTCCTAAACGAAAACAGTTTCCCAACCAAAATTACAGAAGATTAAAAAATAAAAAATATCCTTTATCCCACATATGGCTAAAGGAAAATCCACAATGAGGAACTGAAAACCAATAGTTTGATTTTATAGAGAAATTCCAAGAAAAGACGAGTGCCGAAACAAGTATAATGAACAGCCAAGAAATGACCTTTAAGAAGGATGAAATGTTAGACAAATTTCAAGCTTGTATTAAACAGATATCACTGTAAAAATGGCTATAAGGAACTTTCGTTAGTGTTAAAAATTTAACAGAAAGTAGAAGTCTGTCACAGTAAGGGAGCTGCTACTGCAAATATTTTACAATGTAGAAACAAACTTTCAGGAGCTAACAAAACCATACCTATTTAAAGAAACGGTGCATTACCCAGGTCAGCATTATGCTTCACCTCCAATTTCCTTTTTTTCACACCTTCTGCACACATTTCTCTTGCTGAAGGCTATAATCCTTGAGAGGGGGTTAGTGAAGCTCTGCACAAGTGTGATAGTCTAAACTTGTCTTTTTTCTGCAGATTGAGACCTAAGAATTTAATTATTTACGAAACAACCTCTGCTTGAGGCCTTCTTTCAGCTTTTATTAATTAAATGTACATGCCTTTGATACAAAGTGGAATCTCAGTGAGGTGAGAGGCATTGCATTCTTGAGTCTATTTAAAAGAAAGCAATGTAATAGATGCAATTTAGGGTTGTTCTATACTGGTATAAATTTAGAAAGTGTCAAAAGGTCTAATGCCCATAAAAATTGTGCATGTTGCAGCAAGCAAAAAAAAAAAAAAAAGAAAAGGCAGATTATGCATTCTCTCAGGAATCTAAGGAAGTTATGGGTGTGACTGCAGCATGCTTAGGCTTCGGTGAAAGTTTAAAGCAGGAAGTTTAGTGGGATGTCCCTGGGGAAATGTACAGAAACAAAAGCTATAAAGTAAGGGAAAAATCGAGATAAGAGACCTGCTGCAAATCCTTAGGAGAAATGAATCTCCTATTGGGCTGGAAGTCTAGAATAGGAATATCTTCCTTCTGGAATTAACATTTTATTGCAGAAAAAGAAATTAAATGCTATAGCAATGATGCATTTCCCCAGAGAGGTTGCTGGGACCACTTACTTAGAGAAGTGAGAGAATTTTTTATTTCTTCTGCAGCTTTGTTAGTTATGGCTGTAACAGCAACTTAGGCGACAGAAAGAATTTCCAAACTGCTTGGGGAAGTTGTCAGCATTTTGTGATTGACTATTATTTTGTGATTTATTCAAAATAAGTGGGACTTAACGCAGTGGGACTCCAAGTCTTACCCTCCTCACTGCTGACTCCAGAGCTGATCCTAAGGCCACAGTGACCCCTCAAAGAGGAGGAACCCCAGCTCTGAGGGCTCTCCAGCCAACAAGAGGCCAGCACCACATCAGTGACGTTGGAGGGTGCCTCAGGGTATGACCAAACCAGGACTGGGCCATCAGCTGGGGCACATGCATAACAAGGTAGGTTGTGTTGCTGTCACCACCCCTTTTTTGCTGGGAGGGTGGAACGTCAATGCTGAGGGGTCCTTCTATGCGTGTCAGGTACTATTTCATTGTTCCCCCTACAGGCAAGTGCTGCCCAGCTCCCAGGCTTGCATCTCTGCAGCTAGTCCTGAGACAGATGTTTCCAGCCAAGGGCCCTCCATGGCCAGCCTCTGCCCCATCACTCATCATCCCAGACCTGGCCTTCTCCTCACTGCCCCTCTGCCCCCATGTCCTGGGGCTCTGCTCTACTACCAGCCTGCACTGCTGGGTGCAGCCTTACTGCACCAGACATGCTGCAGAAATGTGTCTAATGGCAAAATTCCAGTGCCCAATGTTCGATACTCATGTTTACTTCACAGTCTCATTCAAGCCCCAGAGCTGAATGGTCCAAATAGTATTAATAATAATTACTTAATAATATTACAGCAGCTCCCCAGGAAGTTCCCACATGAAAAATGTACTGCTGGCAGATTGAGGGAGGTACAGGTAGAAATTCTACATTTTGCATATACATCTTTAAGATTTCACATGGACCTAACCATGTGAAGAATATAGCTTTCACCCACAGATAGCGATGAACGCAATCTATGCCTTCCCAAAGGTAGAAAATTACATATTTAGACTCAAATGCCAACATCTAGCTTAAGGAAAGGGGCTTCAGCTTATGTCAGAACAGAATAATCAAACTGGCACGAAAAAAGTGAAAGTCAGATTGATATAACATCTACCCTTCATTCATCAGGCTGCTGTGCAGCCCAGGAAAGTGCAGACTCTGAGAAGAGAACTGCCTCATCCTAAAAAGGCAAAGGTTTCTGCTAGCAACATAGTCTGGATGCCTTCTATATGAACTAATGCAAACCACCAGGAGAGCTGCTTCTATGCGGCTGAGGAGCCATCTCATCTTTCCGCCAGTAACAAAGTATGATCAGCTTTGCAGGGTTATTTGTGCCAAGTTGCACACAAATGCTGGGCTCGTATGCGTGCTGCATGGAAATCTCATGTTACAAGAAAAGCCACTTACTGATGTCCTGAGTTACCCTCTGCATCTCCTTCAATATGAAAACATAGTGGAAAAAAAAAGCCAAAACAGTCATTGAATAGTAAGAATTTTTTTCTGCACAGGGAATATAAAATGATAGCAAATATTTAGTTTATTTTTGACTCTATAGTAGAATGATCTTGCTTTTTAGTCTGACTTGTCAGGACCTTCCTTTGTGTAGGTTTAACTTGATATGACTGAATCCTTTAGAAATAATAGATGTGCTTTGGAACAGAAGACAACAGCTCAGAAGGGCATCTATCCAAACAGGCATGCTCCTGTGTGGATACCAACTGAGGCAGGAGCTGCTGCTCACTTATTGTGAAGAAACATCTTTATTTCTTGATATTTTTATAACATTCGTATTCACTACTTTAACGCATTTCAGGGAGAGATAGATCTCCCTACTGACATCAAAAGAAGAAGCTGAAAATAGGCCAATAACAATTTTTGTTTTTTAAAGCAGGCTCTGTGGCTGTGCAGAAAGGAGGCGATTTCTTGTTACAAGCACAAATCAGAAAAAAGCCATTTGTGAAGAAGAAAGTAAATCACGTCAAAATTATTCATGTTTTGCTATTGCTCTTATGTTTTGTTGCCAAAAAATGATCCTTCCTGCAGCAAGATTTCCACCTGAATTATTAGGAGATTTGTTTAAGGACTGCAAAATGTGGCTTTTGTGCCCGAACTTCATTTTGGTATATTTGCATTGTGGGCTTTACTCATTCAATTGGAAATAACCAATGTATTAAAATGGAAAGGTACACTCAGCTATGTCTACTACATTTTACTGTGTTCTCTCTATAATTATAAACATTTATCCAAAACACAGTGACATTTTGTACATTTGCAAAGTAACTAAGTTAAAGCAAGCTGTGACCTTTTCCTACTGCCTGGAATAATCTCTCTCCACACCCTCCTTCCAGGTTTCTTCTTGGAACAAGGTATTAGTGGCTTGATAGAGAGCAAGGAATTGTAGTGAGGGTAAGAAGATGTGCTGTGTTGCTCTCGAGTGAATAAAGAGTGCAGTTGAGAAGAGGTGTTTGTTTCTGAGCAGAAGAAAGCACAAGCTTATTCAACTCACATTGTTCTGAGGTGGTTTGTTTTTGTTTCTCGTCATTGAGGCTCCCTAAAATTTGGTTACAATTAATTTTCCATTCAGAGGTGCTCTCATATGCTCATCAATTATTGAGGAAATGAAGGTAGCCCTGACATGCCCACACAGAATGAGTCTCCACCACACGCCTGCCAGTTACTGTAAGTAGCTCCCTTAACAGCAGACTTCTGCAAAAACACAAGATACACAAGACCAAACATAATGCACCTCTATAGCTAATAAAGCAGAAGAGGAGTTGAAATTTTGAAAGGTATTTTTTAAACCCCTTCTAATGAATATACATGCACAGAAAGAAGGAAAATTAAGATAGATCTCTATGATGTAGTATCTCAGATTGCTATGACTTTTCTCTACCAATTACACACGTCAAACACTACCTGTGTTAAGACAGAAGCTGGACCTGACTAGGGATCTACAATTCACTTAGAATGCTTCTTTTTACTTATAATTCTTTAATAGTTTCAAGTTGCTAGTCATATGGTCTCAACAGTGGGCAACTTACCTGCATAAGTTCAGATTTCCACATTTAAGTAGATTGACAGACCCAGTTATTTTAACTTAACAGATGTTGGAACAGTCCAACTCCAATAGAGCAACAGAGAGGGAGATTGCAGTACAGTCA
>NW_008627671.1:8247-48157 GCF_000691845.1 Merops nubicus
GTGAGCAAGGATAGGCCACTGGTGCAGCAGAGTGCCACTGAAGCACTGTCAGAGTGCCTTGCCAAGTCCTTGTAGGTCTAGTCAGTATAAAAATCCATCTGAAGTTTTCCAGGAAACAGTTTCTGCATGACCTACATACTCTAAAACAAAGTTCATTATTTCACCTCTCTGTCCCAAGTGGACAGTACAAGAACAAATGCTGACATATCAACATTTCATACAAGACAAAAATTTTCATTTACGAACACCTCTGCATTTTTCTCCTTTGGATAAAGGATTTAATTCTGCTGCACCAGAGTCTGTCAGCACCAAACAATGATGACAGATCTAAGTGTAGTTACTCAGCACTGTGTACCTGAGCACCTACAGCTGAACAAGCTATTCATTCAGAAAACCAAATTTGGAGCGTCATTGTGCTTACCCTGAAGTCATGTTCCACCATCATTCCACTGCTATCGCTCCTGTTCTGCCATCCACAGAAAGCCTGGTGACCCAGAAGTGCCCACTCTTAGGTGAAAGAAAATGGAAGACACTAGAAAACAGAAGTAGAAGAAAAGAAACCTCCTTGAAATAAAGGAATGGTCTCTTTTTAAAAAAAAAAAAATAAATAAAATTTTGAACTGGGCTTGCCATAGTGGAAAACTTCTTTCCTCTTCATAGAGTGGCTTAGGTTGGAAGGAACCCTAGAGATCATCTAACCCAACCTCCTTGCCATGGGCAGGGACGCCTCTCAACTAGACTAGGTTGTTCAAGGCCTCATCCAGCCTGGCCTTGAACACCTCCAGGGAGGAGGCATGAACCTCTCTGGGCAATCTACTCTAGAGTCTCACTACCCTTGTACTGAAGAACTTCTTCCTTTAGATCTTGTCTAAACATAATCTCCTCCATGTTGTGTGAGTTCTCCAAGCATGCTCTGAGTCCAGACTGTGGTTGGGAGGGAGCTCACTCATCTTTAACATCAGTTGTAGGTTTTACTAGACCGAACTCCTTCATTCTGGTTGAGGAATAGCTTCCTCATTTCACTGCTTTCTTTACTCCCTTCTCTCTGTTCCCCCATGTCACTATGATGAGAGAACGGTGTGTCCAGTCCCAAGCAATCATTCTGAGTATGTATTTCGCCACTATTTTGGTTAATTAACTTGTCAGATAGCAATCCAGGAGCAGTTGGATATATAGGTCCCTCAGGCATACTGCATATTTTATCTTTGCCCTGTCAGTAATTATGACCATAGTTGTGATTAGAATGCTGATATTCACGTTTTTACACCCCGCTGTTTCCTTGTCAATCCTCACTTCCATTTCAGCCTCCTCTCTGCGGCTCCAGTGGCAGATAAAACAGCCACCAACATCAGGGAACACCTGCCAGTGCAGCAGGACTGAGAGTGCTGCTCCCTCTTCCAGTAACGTGTCCCGGCTGAGCATCTCCAGACTGAAAATCAGCACAGCCAAACTTACACATCCCGAAAACAGCTAGTCTCACTAAGGACTAAAATGAACAGCACTGGCATCAGAAGCTTCTGCAACAGACAACCTTTAGATTCATGGAGAAATTGGGAGCAGGCTTAAAACTAGCTTTTCCTTATACTGGATGGCATTTCTTATGTTTAGTTGCACTAATAACACCTAAATCCTTGAAATGCTCATCCTTTCAGAGACCTGTTAAGGTCCTTGCAATGAGGGAATTCAGACTAACAGACCTGGGGGGAGATGTGGGGAGAGAGAGTGAGAGGACACAGGGCAATGGTCACAAGCTGGAGCACAAGAAGTTCCAGCTCAACATGAGGAAGAACTTCTTTACTGTAAGGGTTCCAGAGCACTAGAACAGGCTCCCCAGGGAGGTTGTGGAGTCTCCTATCCTGGAGACATTTAAGACCCATCTGGATGTGTTCCTGTGTGACCTGCCCTAGACTAGATGGTCCTGCTCTGGCAGGGGGGTTGGACTCGATGATCTCTGGAGGTCCCTTCCAGCCCCTAACATTCTGTGATTCTGTGAGAGACAAAGTGTACAAAGCAATAGCATAAAGGACTTGGACGGGACTCAAGTACCTGATCCCAGATTCTTTTTTGCTTGATTGCCTCCTAGCACTGGAGAAATCTCTATTTGACAGATACCTACTTTTTCCACTTCACAATGCCCAGGTGCCCCGAGCTGCATCACTTTATGCATGCAGAACTGTCTCAGCTCAGAGCAGAGGAGCACAGCATTCAGGTCTGCTTCAACCTGCTCTACACCCAGAGGCAGGGCTTTAGCCCGGCCATGTGGCAGGAACCATTCAGTCATGATGCACTTGGTTTCCAAGTCTCAGAGATGTAGACAGATACCATGGTGGCTCCTATCTTGTAGAACAGAGGATGAGGTAGGGTCTTCTTAATTTGTTATCAGTCTGATGCTTAGGAGCTTCTGCCTGCAGTCAAGAAAGCTGTGATTCTGAGCAGGATGTCTTTGTCACTAGGTGACAGCTCCATCCTCCAGGAGGCAAGTTTCACCATCTCTCCAGCTTAAGCCATGACACTGTTCAGGGCAGCACTCTCCATACACAGGGCATTCCAGTGCAAGCAGAGAGTTCTGGTTACTCTCTTTGCTGCCAGAAATGCTTGCACATATTACTGCTCAGGTGCCAAACACAACTCATCTTGGGGGCAGGAACCACAGCTCACTTCCCTCTTCCTTTTGAGTGCCCTAAGCATTAACCTTCAGTCCTGCAGCTTTTTTGTTTATTTGTATTCACACTTTCTCTCCTGTTAATTAATTTTGGTTTGGTGGCACACATTCAAAAGGAGATGGGAAGGGTGGTCTTCCAAGATAAGCATTTGCCTAGAAGATAGGACACATGGATTTGAATTCTCTCAGGAATCAAATTAAACCCCCTGCTTTCTCTGCAAGGGTTTTAACCACCATTGCTATGGGAAAGGTGCACATATGACACACCTAGCAAGCCACACCACGCTCCTTGAAGGAAGGAATGGACCTTGGAGGTGTTCCCAAGACAGAGACAGGACCAGTCTCCTGCAGGAAGGCTTTGCCCTGAAGCTTGAAGCCTGCAGTAGGACATTTCACTCAGGTAATTATCCAGGCAGCTTCTTGCTTAGCATATAGACTTTGTATGACTCTTTTTCAGGCTTTATGACTGCTACTCTAAAATGTTAGGAAGAACAAAACAAAACAAAAAATCAGTGACTTTGTAAAAAAATTGGTATGGTAATAATCACACTTTCTGGAGTGAGCCAATATGTACAAGTGCTACACTGACCTTACAGTTTGGGTGAAATGATCTTATACCTGATTTAGTTACTTTTTGGCTGAAAAAGTGTTTTTGTCCTATTACTTCTTTTCAAGCAATGTTAACATTAGGTCTGGCTTACACAGAGCTAGCCAAACTGCAAAAAGGTTGTCTCAGGGTGTGATCTTTCTGGAAAATTGCCAACAGATATTCACAAGCTGATCTTAGATCATATGCTGAATATGTAGGCTACTATGAGGATGTCAGAAGATGACCACTTCAGGCATCCATAGCAAAGGCCGAGGGGCTGGAGAGGCTGTGACCTTGCCAGTCCTTTGAGCCCTACTGTCTTGTGTGCTAAAGATCACAAGCCACTGAAATAACTGTTATCATGTTACATCGAGTCAGTACACGAATACATATATTTTCACTACAGCTTTTCCTGTGCTTTGAGAAAAGTGCAATTTAGAAACCTAAAAACCCTACGAAATTAGGTTGTGTACATCCAAAAGCCAAGCCTGTTATGTTTTGCTACTTTTCAGGTAGTTCATACTAAAAGAATTTATACAAATTCAACATACCACCACTGTCCTGTAATAATGCTTCACAGTGTGGTAAGATATGCTGCCTTGTTTTTCTTCTTGGCCTAGAGTGAATAATTCGGCACTGCATGTTTGATAGTCCAAGTCATAAATGTTGAAATTAATTACATAGGAGCACTGGAGTAGTCTCAATGAATTTCAGTGGACCTTTGAGCAGGCAAAACGAGAGACACAATTCCCATGAAACCGAGTCTTCTAACTTGAAGCTTTTTCTTTTTTCCCCACCCGCTATCAGGACAGTGACTCCCAGCATGCAATACATGTTCAGAAATTGCAAGAAAACTGAAAACCCCAGATATTGTCTGAGAAGGGGAATACGTGATGAATATTGCTCGAACTTTCTTCTAGCAGTGATGTATGCAGGCATCTGCTAGTTCTCCATACTGTGTAACCTCAGCAGCAGTCCCTGCTCCACTGCCTACAAAAAAATGTTAGTGTTTAGTGATGTTTCTGTTTACTGAAAATACCTCTTTTAACACTCAAACACCCCTTTTGGTAGCATAAGAATGCAGTTAGATCCTATCAACCCTTTCTGACCCAGGATAAACAAACCCACCCCACTTTATCTCTCTTCTCCTCTGTCATATGCTCAGCTTCCTCTTCAGCCCTCTATTTTAGTGGCTTACCACTGAATTAATCTATTTGTCAATAATTGCACCTGTTAAAAATAAAAATTAAGAACTGCTGATCTTCCTACTGGAAGTAAGCCCAAATTCACCAGAGCGCAGGATGAAATACATTAAAGTGTGGTTGGTTTGTTTTTACAGAAGGTGGGATTTTGCTTCTTGCCTATGGAGCCAGTTGTAGTCAACTCAACAAGTGTCATCTGAGCCCCTGCTCAGATTCCATACAGAGCTGGAATAAATCCACCACAGAGAATGCCTCAAGTCCAGCATTGTTTGACATTGCTCTTATACAGGTGGAAATGACACAATTCTCTACTCCAAATCCAATTCAGATTTTCTCTTAAAAGCAGATAAATGTTTGCCATTTTGGAACAGAGATGAGAACTGATACCTATCCGACTACCCTAAGACACCCCCAGTGCAGGAGCTAGCTAATATGTAGCTAGCATCTAACAGAAAGGATGCAGCTCGAGGTGATGTGGCCGAGATAAGAAGGGCACTTGCAATACTTAATTCAAATTCTGAGTATGCTGTCTGTGGAAAAAAATCAGCAGAAGACTAGAAGTTTATAAACATGCCAGTCATTCAAATAATTGTGATATGTTACATACAATAATGCAGATCTTCATCTATCTGCAAGTACTATGCAAACTTTTTGTGCAATGCTTAGTTATTTCTTCTGCGAGCTGTTGAGTACTGAAATGGAGGCTCTGGGCTGGATCAGGGGAGCGGATGGAACAGCCCCAGCAGCTTGCTCGTTAGACCTCCTGCACGACCAGGGCTAGGCAAGGCTTTCTGCACAGCATCTCCCTCTTCACCAGCCTCATAAGGCCAATTACAGTACATCTAATTAAGACACAGAGGAAGCTTCAGCTAGGAGGAAAAAAGCTAATTCATATTTCCCTGGAATATGAAGGTGATACGTTCATCTTTATTAAAGCAAACAGAACAAGAATAACAATGCTCTGCAATCCAAGGGCCAGGACACAACCCTCACTGTAAACAGAGAATTTAAATATTATTCTTAGAAGGATCTTCTTTTAGAGAATTGCCCAAACCTTCACTGTCCAGAGCTAATGTCCTCTGACATGTAGGGATTTTTAAAAATTTTTTTTTTGTCTTTGTGACAACCTTATCCCCTAATAAATGGCCATTCCCCACACACTCCATTATAGTTTGCTGTGTTGCAGCTTTTGTGCATGTTTCACACTTTGCAGTTCTCCCTTTGTTGGTTCCATTTGCATCAATATAGTTTAACACTGCTCTGATCAACTGGTTCCCTGTAATAACCTTGGAATCATAGAATCATTTAGGTTGGAAAAGACCTTTAAGATCGAGTCCAACTGTTAACCCAGTACTGCCAGGTCCACCACTAAACCACATCACTAAGTGCCACATCCACATATCTTTTAAACACCTCCAGGGATGGTGACTCCACCACTACCCTGGGCAGCCCATTCCTGTGCTTGACAACCCTTTCTGTGAAGAAGTTTTCCCTAACATCCAACTTAAACCTTCCCTGGCACAAATTGAGGCCACTGATGCTTGCCCTATCCCTCATGACTTGAGAGAAGAGTCTGACGCCCATCTCATTACAGCCTCCTTTCAGGTAGCTGTAGGGAGCTACCAGGTCTCCCCTCAGCCTCCTTTAGTCTAGACTAAACAACCCCAGTTGCCTCGGCCACTTCTGGTAGGACTTATTCTCTAGACCCTTCACCAGCTTCCTTGCCCTTCTTCAGACATGCCTTAGCACCTCAGTGTCTTTCTTGTGGTGAGCGGCCCAAACCGAACACAGTATTTGAGGCACAGCCTCACCGGTGCTGAGTACAGGAACTTACATCTTTGAAAAATCCTACAGCAAAACCACTCCAAAGATAAGAGTTTGCAGGTGGGCTGGAAAACACTCCTTGTCATAGATGAGACTCAGGAGTTTTTAATTTGCTTTAATGTGGTATATGTTTTTTTTCTGGTATCACTGGGGAAAGAAGATAATATTGGTATCAGATGATGATAAATCAAAGTGTTTTTAAAAGACTGTGTTTCACTCTCTCCCGACTGCACGACAGTTTCATGGCTAGGACTATGGACAGGAGGCAAGGCAGTGCCCACCAGGAGAGAGGAGAAGGGCGTGTGGTAACCCCGGGGCACAGCCCAGTCACCTGCTCCCTCCCGGCGCTGGGCATCTGCTCCGCAAGGCTCGCGCTGCTCGCTGCCTGCTTCTTCAAAACAGTGTCTTACCCATGTTAAATACAGCTACACAGTATGGTAAAGTGGGGAGGGATTTGCAGTGAAAACTGTTTAAATGCTGTTGTAAGCTTTTTACTCCTTCCAGTGCAAGGCTTCGAAGCATTTCCCAGCTGTTAGTGTCACCTTGGGGGCTCCCTGGGACGTGGAGGTCCTGAGCCCAGTGCTCCCCACAGCACTTCCAGAGAGGCTGCTCGACCCCACGACATCTTACTGCAAACTCCTGCCTGGTGCTGAGCTGTTTCGGTTTTAGCTCTGGCAGGGAATGTTTCAGCTGCATCCATGCAGAGTTGTTCTGTTCCACAGGCAGCCTCCCAGTCTAATGCTGGAGCTATAAAAGCTTTCTTAGTAAATACCAGGCTTCATACTGTTTCACCTACCATTCCCCCCCCAGGGCTAAGGACAACACCATGGCATAACTTTGCACTTCTGATCAGATTGTTGCTGTCTCCTCTGCTCTCTCTCAAGGTTTCTAAATAAGAAGCATTGCCACTTTCCTAGCAGTCACCCCAAGCCCACATCAACACAAAGCCAGGCAAGGCCATGGCATCTCTTCAGGAACACAAGACACCCACGAACTGGTACAAGGTAGAAATTATTTCAGTCTGCTCCTGGGTGTAAGGAGACAGCTACCAGGACAAAAGACTACAGAAACATCCTCTGCAAAGACTCACAGTAAATTAGAAAGGTCAGCAGTGACAAAGCTGCTAAAGAGATGGCAACTGCAGCTAATCAGATAGGGTGTTGATTACCTGTCTGAAACCCAATGATTTGTCTGTGAGATATTTTAATTTCGGGGAGCCTTGCCAGACTTGTGTATTATGCTGATGTAGTTCATGCAACACAAAGATGTTTCTTTTCCCTTTCTTGTATTATCCATACATTAAACGCATCATTGCGTTCTCCATTAGGTCTTATTTTTTTTTTCCTAGAAAAAGTAGCTGAAGGTATGTAAAGGATAGAGCCACAAAAATCTTACAAACCTAGCATACATGGACACTTGTGAACTTAAAAATATTTTGCAGGTGGACAATTAGTTTTCTTTTGTTAGCAAAAGCTTTACTATTTGAAATGGCCAGTTCGAACATTTTCCTAACTGATTTTTCAGTTCAAAATAAAACAAAGTTCCTTGTTAGGGTCATTTTAGCTTGGCATCTTCAACAGTGGCTCTCCTCTTTCTTAGCGTGTTCCCGTTCTTTCGCTGCTGGAGATAAGCTGGGGGATTTGCATGTTATTTTCACACTGACTCATTCTCCAAATATGGCAATTTAACAAATATTATTTCTGCAGGCAGCCATCCCCTTCAGATCCTTCATAAAGGAAATTACTCAATCAATAAAGTTAATTTTCACTCCCCCTTGAAGCAGCCACCCACCCCAGCAGATGTTCAGAAACAGACTAAAACAAAGCCAGAAACCTACTCAGATCCAAACATCTCTTGCCAATGTCCTCCTGCAGCTAAGGCTGAAATTAATACTTTATCTATACCAGGAAGCAACACAGAAAGCAAGACCATCTTCTGCTGCTTTAATTAGCTAACTGAAAGATTAATAAACAGCAGTAATAAGCTCTGGTCTATTCTACTATGTTTACAGTCAACCCACTTCAACTATAAATATTGTTGTGATGTTGAAACAAATTCAAAGGTGACATTAACCCTAACTAGATGTCCCCCATGTATAGCACTAATTATGACCATTCTGAAAAGGAGGAAATCCTGTAAATGCATTATTTCAGCTTATGTATCAATGCCACTGGGGAGACCCTCAAAAGTTCTTGACTAAGATCTGTTTTTGCAAACCTGCAACCTGTGGAAAGCAATAGCAACAACAGCATTCATCACAGGAGGAAAATACACAACACCACTCTTATTTACATGAGGTTCAATATCAAGTATACAAAGAAAAAAGATTTGGGGATCTAATCTAATCTGCTTTACATGAACATGGTGTTCATGGATCAAGTCCAGACTTAAACTGAATTATGTTCAGCTCCAGAAGGGTCTTACCTTGTACAAATTCTTGCCACATGCAATCTTCCTGATCCTCACAGAAGCTGGCCCGGTTCAAATTCCCTTTGGGAAGAAGGGGCACTGATGCCCTTTAGCAGGACTGAGCATGTCAGCTGGCCTTAAAGACTGAGTGTCTTAAAATCTGAAAGTAGACAGAAAAATGAAGCTTTAAATTTAATGTGTGCAGAGCACTATATACATTCATGGTGTTGCCATTGCAGAGATGAAATTATCCCATCTCATGTGAGTCTTCTGAGCTGAAGGGCAGAGTGGGGCAAATCAACTGCCTAGCCCTGGGAGTGAGGGCAGAGGCTGGGTGGGGCGTGCTGTGGCTGCCTTAGGAACACCTGCAGGCTTGTGCCACCTCACATGGGTGGGATGGGAATTTTAAAGAGCTGGGGCTACCTAGGGTGGATACACCACGTTTTGATGTTGTGCCAAACTAGGAAGGAACAGTTGAAGACTGAGACAGGCTTACATTCAAACCTTAGCAACTGGACATAGCTGTGAAGTCTACTCTAGCAGCCATTTCCATCCTGCTGACACAGCTGGCAGCAGGAGAGCTACTTGCAAACAAATTAACCACTGTCGTTTCAAGCAGAGCTGTTGGTATTAAAAGGACAAAGGCTCTTTAATGATGAAAAAAAGAAAATCTTCTGTAAGATCTGATAAGTCAGCACCTGATTTGGTAGGAAATCCAATCTGAAAGGATGGAGACAGGTAACACAACATCTCTGGCTTCTCAGATGGAACTTTTGCTGTGGAGAGCAAACGTGGTTGTCACTGTTGCTGGTAAAATTAATGGTAAAAGCTCACGGCTTCACAAGCCCATTGGCTACTTGAAATGAATTGATAACAAAAGATGGAGAGCCAAATCCTGCTGCAATTTAAGCAAATACTTATGACGTATATCAAGATCTTAAAAGATGGTGTTCCAGCACATTCCTAGCAATAGCTCCTGAATATGAGTAACTGCTTTGCTCTCTGTTCTGCTTATTGCAGGGCAGCAGAGTTTCTGACCACTTTAGCCCAGTTTTTCTACATAATTACCTAGCATAAATGCTATCAGAAGAGTCCAATTCCAGCTGCTTCATCTGTCAAAAATAATAGAACCTGGAGATTAAGAATATTTTTTAAAATCTTTATCACATATGCAAGTTAGAGCTGCAAAGCAATGGTTGGTATCTCATCCTGCCTGGGTATGGAGTCCTTCTATTTAACTAATATCAAGCTCTTAAAGGTCAGGGCTGATGAATGCACACAGATGGAGTTTCCAAACCTTAAGATAAGTCTCTACATCTCCCCAGCTATCACAGCTGATCTACAGCAGCTGTCTCCTGCATTTAACTTCAGCTTCTGCCTATCCACTCTAGAGGTCTTATTTACAGTTCAAAATCTTGACTTGGACACATCTGAACCCAGGGAGTGGCTGCTCTGGGCTGATTATTAACAGCAGTAAATTCTATGCTAACAGTTTAGGGCTCAGCTATTGTCTTTGTACAGGGAAAAGGCCAGGTATCAATGAACATGGAGAACATCTATGAAGCCATTAACAAGTGTGGATTTTTTTTTTTTTTTTTAATTCTGCTTTCTTTGGCTTCTACTTTGATGTACAATTCAATGAATTATTTTAAAATCTCCTAGGGTTTTTTTTGTTAATAAGACTTTTCCAGTCACAGAGTCCCCTTTCTTTTGCTACTGTCCCATTTGCAGTCTCTCCGTGCCACTGAAGGTCTCTCAATGCTAGGGAAGGAGCTTTGCCTTCCAGCTTTTCAGTATTGGGTTTTACTATTAAACTTAGAAAAAAATAAAATGCATGGGACTTTTGGGAAATTGTCAGAAGATAATTTTTCTTTGAATGCAAAAAACGTGCAAGTTCTCCATATACATTCCAAGCTTGACAAAAGCACCGAGTGTGGGTGAACCATCTGCTTCAGGAGAGCCACAGAGGCACTTTTCCTCCCATTCCTTGGGATGGGTGCCTCTGTTTGATTCATGTCCCACTCTGGAAGCTGGGGCTTGCCTACATCCACACTGCTCTGCTGACAGCAATCAGCTGTGTGCTGCTCCCCATTCTCACTTAGAACCCCTTCAGCACCTGGGCATTGCTGGCTTGCTCACATATTCATGGAAGTCAGGGAGAATCTTCTTGCCACCTCTCTTTGTAAATTTTGTAGAAGCATGACTGGAGCATCTAAGTGCTGCTTGGACATGCTTTGAGCATTTTTAATGCAACCTTCACAGGTCATCACTCATCAAGGCTGGATTTCTCCTCCTTTTCTAAATATTACTGATTCAAGAAGAGATACAGATGCAGTTCAGCTCCTCAAATTAGAAATATGTATGTGCCTCATGGTCTCTTGCATTAGGGATGCTTGTACCTGTAGGCTTTTAGAGATGTGTATAATTGATCCTGTACTGAAGTGGAAGAAAACACATTTGACTCACAGAGTAAATGGAAATAACCATCAGCCTCTGTGGGGACCACATTTAGATAGGTTCTCTTAGCAGCAGGCTACAACACACCATGCTTTTGCTCTTGGGACATGGTATCTTTTCTTAGAAGCTATTATTAGTATGAAGCACTATCTAGTGCTTGCTTTCCCACTGAAATGTTTTATTTATATTCACAGCTGTGCACTCCTTACCACATTATTGTCCACTGCTACCACTCCCAAATAAACAAATATTTTTATTACAGTGGTTGTGGGGAAATAAAAGCAGACCAGACAATACAGTTGCTTCATAACAGGTGGCTTTCCTTTCCTGTGACCTATGCTCCCAAACTATTTAGTCACAAGAAACCTTTAATCTACAGAATAAGTCTTGCACTGGGTTTTACAGCCTTAGTCTCAGGCTGATGGCCACATTGTGAAGCCTCCTGTCTTCTGCCATAGCTGAAACACCTTTTTTTTCTGTCTGTAATTCTATAGTAAGGCTCTAGAATTCCCCCCTATTGTTTACCAAGGTCAAGTTCTTCAGTAACTCTTAATGTTGGGCTGCAAACAGTAGCTGGAACTAAGTCTAAGCTTCCTAGTAGTAAAATGTGAGGACATTTAGAAAACATAGTAATATCTGCTGGTTACATATTTCAACTTGAGGAATGGCCTGGCAGCAGTTAAGATGGCTGATATGAAAAATACTTTTATTGGTGAAAGGTAATATACTTTGAAATACAGATTTTTATATATACCCCATGGGCAAACATCTAGTGTACAATGAAGTATGGTGCAAAGGTAGCCTGGCTAGCAATGACCTGAGCTTGTACCTGGGCTCAAAACCCACAGCCACTGCCCATCTCCTGCCAGTTTCCACGCTCACTGCACAGAGCTGCTAACAGCTTGAGCAGTGCTGTACAGTGCAGCTAGGGTACACGTACTCAGCTTGCCTCCTTGCTGCTCTCTGGGGTGGCTGCCTGGTATTCCCTTGTGTTGGCTTCCTGAGGAATTTCCTCTGGATGATGCTATCTGTGATGCTACATCTTTAGAAATTCTTGGCCCTGCCTGCTGTTGTGCAGCTGAAACAGCTGAGAACTATGAGAGCGGAAGATTGAATTTCTTAGAGGCTATTCAACTTTGGTTTTAACCAGTCTCTTCCTGTGGCTAGCAGTAGATGATGTAAGAATAAAGAGAATTAGTACACAGCCATCTCCCTTGAAGAGACAAGTAGTCTCTCCGATCACATCAATCCCCTTCTCAAAATCCAGCAGATATTATAAGAAACTTTAAAGAATTTAGCTTCTCTTCAGCTTCTTTAAATAGTGATTATTGTAGTTGTCCCATGTTGGGTAATAAGTCTATATTAAGGTTCATAGTGACAAACCTTTTTACTCTGTGTTCCATGATGAAATAAGTTTTTTATGGCATAGAATAGGTGTTGGCCACGAGCTGTAGGCAGAAGCAAGAGTGTTTCAAGGCTGAATGCAGGTGGGAAGCAGCTCACCACGTATAGTCACTGAAAGTGTTTTTCTGGGCACTTTTCTCCAAAGCCAGAGAGCAGACTTGAACAGATTTAGGTGTAAATTCTGATTTCACATTACTGTTACCTTGAAAATTTATCTTGCAGTTGCAGCTGAATTACTTTCTTGTGCTAGGTTGCTCTGTTCTACTTTCACCTGTGGCCACGTTGCCATGGCAAAGTCACTCCTGCATCTGTATGTTTTTAATACATAACCTACAAAGCACTTTGTTCCAGGTGATTGTCTTGTTTTAGATACAATCTGTAAAACAAATGGGAGGATATGCTACCAGTATGCCAATTCATATTTCCACAACAGCATCACTAAAAGAACAGTGCAGATTATCTTTCATAGTACAACTTCTCTAAATAAGCTATAGTGTGATTTATTTATTCCTGTATTAGCCCAAATTTCCACTAGCCTGTCACAATGGCCAAATAGCTTTGATTTTACATGTCCATGAGTCAGTTTTAAAAAATGTCAAATTAGATGGGTAATGCTCTGAACATGCATATTCATCCTCTCCAATGCATATTCATCCTCTCCAAAGTATTAGCCAGAGAGCTCTTGAAAATGGCAATTATTCAAAAACTGAAAAACAAGTTACATATTGCTTACCTTCAGCAGATTAGCAAAGTCCTTTTGTTTATTTATGTGGTACTCTGGAAGCAGCTTTTCAGTCTAAGAAAAAAGACTCTGGCAATCAGCAGAACATGAAAGGAGGGGTAGGTTGACTGCTCCAAGTCACAGAATCACTTACCAGTACAGATCAATGACTATTTTTCTCTTATTTTAGGGATTTTCATTACTAGAGAACGACAATCTGAGCTGAACATTTGCAGAATGAGAAATGGTCTAGAAGAAGTGTGTGAAATTGCTGTGTAACAGTCAACACTGGAGATGAAGAAAGAATACATAGAGAAGTTCAGGTGCTGTTCTGATGCTGTTTGCTTCCAAGGGTTACTCACTGGGACTAAATCCCTTTCTCATTCCTTTTTAATGGATTCAAACACATTCCTGAAATTAGAGAAACAGAAATGCTGCCGAGATAGCAAATTCTTGATGTTGTAGCATAGAAAATTTCTGGAACTATTTACTATATGCAGTATAAACCCTAAGACACGGCTTATAAACAATGTCGTATGGTAGGTTTTACAATAAATAATAGAAAATACATTATTTTTAGCTGTGCTAGCACTTCTTTGATGTACACTAGAACAAGTTCCATTTTTTGCAATGATAAAATACTTTTACATCAAGGCTGGTGACAATTTTTTTCACACGAACCAGATTCAAGTTACTGTGTTGGCTTTTCTGAGTTTTGTGGAATTAGGCCAGTAGCCCCCTATATTACAAGTATATAGCTTATTTCTTGACATGAGTCATGCATTATCTGCCTCAGAAGAGAACATTAGATCTGTTCAAAGCCATTTTTTCCTCTGGGAGTTCATAAGCAATAAAGTGGTTTACAAACTCAACATCATAAACTAGCAAAGCACAGGAGCAGCAGCGAACTTCCTGAGCCCACCTTTTAAGATCTTTGGAAAACTTGATGATGGGTGCAGCATATGGACAAGGTGAGCACACAGATTAGTCTCTTTACATGTCCCACTTTTAGTAGTTTAGAGGGAGGAACATGGGAATGAAACACGTTCTAGAAGGTAGTGAAGACAAAATCATACCACTCTGAGAAAGACATGGACAGAAAATTAAAGAAAGAATACTGGCTAGTAACAAGCTCTGCCAATTCTACAGATGTACTAGGACACCGAAATCTGTGAAGGCTACTGGCAACAGGACTGGAAATCTGCAGGGGCACTGACATGTACATGTGCATCTTCAGCCACCGAAGGATGAAATGAAATTCAAGGAATGTAAAGTGTCTCCAAAACTGATATTAACTACAGTTCTTCTTAAATCATTATTGATCATTCGGAGATCTTATCAATGCTTCTAAACATCAAAAGAGTTAATGTCAAAAGTTTGGGGCCACAGTCTTTGCAGTGGTGCCCAGCAACAGGAGAAGGGGCAACATGCAAATCACAGGAAGTTCCATCTGAACATAAGGGAAAACTTCTTTACTGTGAGGGTGATGGAGCACTGGAGCAGGCTGCCCATAGGTGATGCTATCTCCTTCTCTGAAGGTACTCAAAACCCACCTGGATGTAGGCCTGTGGAAGCTGCTCTGGGTGAACCTACTTTAGCAGGCAGGGGTTGGACTAGATGATCCCCAGAGGTCCCTTTCTACTCCTACCAGTCTGTGATCCTGTGATTAATGTAACTACTTTGCTCATCTGAAAGTGCAGTTACTGTAGTTATTTTCATACTGCAGGAAAGGACAGAACTTCACCTGTAAATTGTTTAGAAAGGATGGACACTGTTTTTGAATGTAAGAATGTTTTCTCTTCCTGTGTTATCTTAGTGGGATAGATGCCAATGCTTTATGAATTATGAATGCAGCAGTCTTCTTACCAAATGAAGATGTTGGAAGTCTGCCACTGCAACGAGGTGCTCATATTACATATTGCCAGCAAATTTCTGTTTCTTTAATGAAAACTAGATTACTAAAACACTTTTCTTTTGAAAAACATTACTCTTGCCTATCATGATGCTGCATAGCATATTCTCCTTTAGAATAAAAGAAAAAAAAAAAAAAAAGTCAGGATAGAAAGCAATTTGAATCACAGTTCTAATAAGGAAACTCATCTGCTGTGCCCTGATGTAAATAGCTGTTTGTATACCACCTACCCTCCTCCTTCAGTAGAGCATAATCCAGGTTTATGGCTGATCAGGCGTTTGTTACTAGTCCTGTGCATGGGTTTGGTTTTTTTTTCCCTCAACAATGATTCTCTTTTTAGCTACCTAAAACGAAGTAATTCTTTAAAATACTTTAATTACCAACATTTTGGAAATATTCCAAATATTTCCAACATAATGGAAATCATGCCTGAGGAAACATTGATCCCTACTTAGGAGCAGAATTTTGAACTTAAATACGATTCAATTTCTGTTTAATAAAGAAAGTAGTAGCATTATGTAAAAACATGATGTAAAGTTTGGTTGTAAGAACACTTTCAAAACAAGGGAAAGCATTAGTCTCTGACCTTTGACAAATCTGGAGGTTTGAAAAAGGTTCAAAGAAAGGCAGTGGGGCTGGACTGCTTCCGCTGCACAGGTTACGCAGCAGCCAGTGGTGCCAGGGCTGCTCTTTGCCCATGTATCAGCCAACTGCAACACTGGTAACTAATACCATGCAAAAATGTTTCATTTAATCATACGTACTCATTGCAATATTCTGTGCATACCTTCACATTTTGTGTTCACAAGCATTTGTTATCGTCTTCTGCTAACAAGGACTTGATAAAAGGATGCAAAATGCTATTTTTCTCAGGTCACTTTAGTTTAATCAGCAATCCTTTCTATAATTTCCAAATCTGAAGCACATCTCAGATCTCATGTGGTGCTATTGCAGGTTTCACAGTAGCATCTCAGATAAAAGGCATGACTTTTCTTGAGTTATCAGCTCTCCCAACATTGCTTTTCTTTGCATTCAGTGTATAGTATGAAGTGTGTTAGTTCACACCAAGGGCTTATTTATAAATGTATCCTCTAGCTTCCAATTTGCAAACATATTTATTTTATGTAACTTTAGAGTTAAAAATCCCCAACATCATAATAAAGGATAATCAGAAGGCAAGTGCACAGAACAATAAATACTCCTGAAACTGTATTAACTAAGGAAAACATCAAAAAGGGAGAGAACAAAAAGGACAAAATAAAGCTGGCATGATAACAGGCAATGAAATTAGGTTTAAAAGAAGTGTGGCAGAAACTCTATGGGATTGTTAAACACTGAAAAGTACTTTGTGAAAAAAAAACAAAACAACTCTCAAACAGTCACACTGTGGAAGCCACCTGCTTATATTTTAGAAATGGGGTGCCAAATCCAGTCAGCTTTGGTGTTAGGCAGGCTTTGAACCCATGAAAATTAATGGCAGCACTCTTGATGGCATTGACGAGAACAAAAGTAGGCCATGTAAGTACCTTCTGATTTTTCTGTAAGGCAAAAATTACTGCATTCCATTTTCTACCATACATTTCTGTGAGTTGATAGTATGCTTGCATGATTAAGAAATAAAGCTAGCAAATGTTTTAATTCAAATACTATTACACACTAGAGAGGTCAGATAAAACCAGAGATTTTTTTATTGCACAAAATAAATTATATAGAAACAATGCAACAAAACAACTTGTATTGTAGGCTGCACAACAGATGTTACAACATGAATATATTTATTGCTTTGAGAAAGGAGCAATTCAGTGCTAGTAAGCAGATTAGTTATACTTCTTGCTCATCTAGATTTTTCATAGAATTAATCCAACTGGGCTAGAGGCATCTTGCAGCATACAGGTCAGACCAAACTGTAATTTGTTATCAGCTGTTACAAAGGTGCTGTGAACACTTTTGACATTAGCATGAAGCACTCCATTTAACATCACTGGTACTGAGCCATATTGGTAGTTACATTACAATTAGAAATATAATTACATATCAGAACTTTTTATATTCAAGATGCTAAAAAGGTCAATTTACAGGGTTTGCATGAGCTGTTGTTCTAAAATAAAACTTGTTTACAGATGTAGATGCAGCTTTGAACAGGCACACTTTACACCAAGAGGCAGGACCATGGGGTTTTGACAAAAAAAAACCCACCCTAGTACCATAACTGCTCACTAGTGCTAACTCAGAAGTGTCTCATTTTTGACAGAGCCACACTTGGCTTCTACAGACTTCAGCACAGATCAAGAAACCCTATCCCTTTGGTAGAACTAGGTGAAAATTACAGTGCTTTTTAAAATACTTCAAAACACAACATATTTGGCTCTTTAAAGATACAAGACTGCAATACTGGTATTGCACTTACAGCTCAAATGGAATTAAGTTTTTAAACTGCTTTGTGGACACTGAGATGTTAACTCCCAATGAATTCCTACAGAACTATAAAAATAGACGCTATTCAAATGATAAAAACCATCAAAATCTGACCACTTGGAGACTTCTGTGAAGCATGCATATTAATGAGATAGTGTCATTAAAAGTGTTCATAGTCTGCGTGAAATTCTCCCCCAATTTGACAATTATGCAAGTATTTACTCAGCTGAGTTTGTAACAAGGAATTCTACTGCTAGTGTACACAATATTGCAAAACTTATGTACTTACAGGAAGATTAATATAATAAGATTAAATTTAAAGTGATATTAGCCACCCATGAAAGGAAATTCAGTGAGGAAGTGGGAACACTGGGTCATTTCAAGTTGTAGCTACAAGGATAAAGAAAGTAGCTGCACTGAGGTCAAGCTGAAAAGCTTAACTCAGCATCAGGCCCACAGAGTAGACCCCTGTAGAATCCCACTGTAAACAGATTTTGGAATGCATGCTAATAACTACAATTAAACATAGTAACCACTCTTTACTGTACTTCAATAAAATCCTTTGCTTTTACCTTTTTTTTTTTCTGAAACTGTACTAATCCACTATGTTGAATCAAAATACAGTTAAGAGTGAAGTTTCAAGTAGCCACAAATTATTACAAGACAAGAGTTACCCTGAATTAAAATAATCCCATTTGTAAAAAAGCTCAGAAATTTTAGTGATACAATCAAGTTCCAAGCATGTACCCCGCAGTAGTTTCCTTTGGAGGAAAGCAAGTGTTAAAACTTGACTCAACTGGCACACTTTTTCCATCTGAGAAACTGTTTTTTAAATACTGTAAGTAAAATTTTGTCACCATTTTGTGAAGATATTTCTAGGTATAATAAGATACAACTGAATAATCAAATATATCCTAAAACATCCATTAAAACACAAACGTCACAAACCAAATTATTAGTATAATTATTATGGAGAAATGTTACAAGGCAGGATGAAGCTAATATCAAAGATGAAAAACAGCACCAGCAGTCGATGTTTTGCAATCAGCTTTCCGATCAGACAGAAAATGTACTATCAGAGTCAGATACAATTCATTAAGGTAAGAAATGCATTTAGCCCAGCTGTACTAACTATACAGCTTCACACAGAATAAACATTCCATAAATGAAAGGAAAATGTATTTGAGCAAAAAAACAAACAAAAAAAGTGATTCTCTAAGCAGCATTTTGTTTTCTTTTTTTTTTTTTTCCCAAAACATTAACATAGATAGATATTGGACTGATTAAATATCTACAAGTGCTTTTCCTTTACAAAAATACATATATTCTTAATAGTAGGATAGACTGTCATTAACAATGACCTGTGTTTTTTTTTTCACTTCAATTTGAATGATTTATAAGCTAAATTTTACAACCACAAAAAGGTTTATTTGTAATATGATGTTATCACTTTTGACAAAAAGCTTAAAACATTTTATATTTTAAAACAAATTAGCAACATAACATCACAATATGTTCTATGAGCTCCTAAGTACTGTGAGGGCTGTTACATTAAAAACTGGTAACTACTGATCAAATGCAAGGAAGCATTAGAACATTATTACTGCTCACTGTAGGCTCCTTTCTTATCATAACTTGGATCACAGCTTATATAAGGACACTTAGGCCCCCATCCCAAAAAATTCCATTGAGAGTAACTCTATATCATCTAGTCAGTAGCCTGGAACACCCAACAGTTCAGGCTTTGCATTAATTTTAAAAAACACAAAATATTTTCCTTTCAATAGTTAAGTCTGCAATAAGGGAAAAAAGAAATTATACATCGCTTCATGTTTATTCTAAGAAGCTTTTATTTGAGAAAAAAAGAACAAACCACGATCAGTAAGTTTTTAGAATAAAATATTTCAGTCAGCTAAAGAACTCATTTGTCCTATTCCTTTCCAGGTTAGTTAGTCACTATCCTGGAAAAGGTGATCAAGATATTTGGATTTCTTTACTCTTTCTATTTTATACTGCACAAGTAAAATAATTGACTTCTTGCTAATCAATGGTCTCACATCAAGGACAGCAAAGCCATTTGCTAAAAAAATATCTATAAAAATCTGTAAAACATACTTAGTATCTTCCCACTATCCTCAAAGTCTGTCCTTTCCACCCTCCAAAATATCACTGAACTACAGCTAGAAAACCCAAAAGTAGCTTGGTGAATATTTTGTGCTTTGGAAGGTTTAGAGGATTGACAGCACACTGAAGTTTTTTGTAAGTTCCCAGGCCAGGTATAGCAGACACACCAGTAATGCAAGCCTTTGTGCTTTACTTGGGGAATGTGAGCCAGGGCTCAAGGAGCTACGTTAGGTCTGTTAACTCAACCTTCATGCGACTCCTGTTTGTCTTCTCCTTTTCCATTTTGTTTTGGAAACTGCTAGGTGTGCCTAATCCTTCAACGTGGTGGCAGACAGCTACCAACAGTTAAGTTCTGCTTTTCTGATTCCAGGTGTAACTCTTGACCACTGCACTCCAGGAAAAGGTCAATGCCTTACTCCAAGTACGTTTCTGGGTAGCTTTACCTTTGGTACTAAATAGGTCCCTTAAAACTATTAGGCAATCAGATTATCCATAAAAATAGTTTATTTATAAAAACCTTTTTTATGAACAAACTAAATATCTGACAAGAAAGAGTAATTTTAAATCATTCAGTATGTGATATTTTTCAGTAAAAAGGGAGCGTGTTCCATTTTATGGCATCAAAATTCATGAGAAAACAGCAACAATGTCTACCACACTCAATATAATACAAACCAGAATTTTAGGAGTAGAATAGGATCATAAATTGTGTGCCTTGCCCTTAGATAATGAACATCTTTGTTACAACTTCATTTGTAATACAAACCTCAGCATGTTAACTAGCAGCGCAGATGTTTTATGGTTGCAGCAATTTAGTATATTGTACAGCAACCTACTCTCAACTCGTACTTTGCTTTCCACTCACTATCAGGAGGAAAAAGGAAAATGCACAGTAGCTACTTCTGTCCACCTCGTCCTGTCAACTGTCACATTATTAACCTCGTTAGAAGCATTTGCTAAAAATCCACATAAAAGTTCCTTCAAAGAAAAGTATGCCTAATGATTCACATACACATGCAAAGTCACACTAATGCCTCTCTTTGGTTAAAATTAATGTAATGACAAAAACTTCCACTTGTAGACCTCCTTCACTCCAGAATGTCTCATCCATCCTGAGCCTACAGAACTAAGTCTCTTTCTGCAAGTACAAAAGGTAGCCTGGACATTTCCACCCATCTACAGAGCTCCTCTGTTTCAAGGCCACACTCCAGAACTGTACAGATCTAAATTGCTTAACAGAGAATGAAATAACATGCTTACTCAACTGTAGTAGCAAGCTATCTGAATTCAGAAAAACATTTATGGCACATACACTTAGATGGAAGAATCTGACAGGAATTAGTTAATTAATTAATTTCCCATTTTGGAATCTGATGTTTTAATCTGATCTACAGAGAGTGTAGACTGTAGTTTTAAAAAAAAAAAATAAAAATCAACAGGTAGGTCTGCATATGAAGAAAAATATATTATCATGACAAGATCATCTTTTGGAGGACATTCCTTCAGAAGGATGTTTCAGCTGAGGTCTGGAGGCCAGGCTACTTATATGAGATAAAACCAGTGGTACATGAGCAGCTGGAAGTTTTTCACATTTCATTTAGGGTGAATGAATCCCCTTCTCTCTTGGAATTCATTGGGGAACACAATCCAGTAGACTTGGAATGCTTCCTCAAACAAGTGTCTTTAGCTGAACACCTTGTGGAAGCATTACATTGTTCAAACTGGCTGTGAAGGATTCAAAATGCAGAACTGTGAAAACTTTGCTGAAATCCATGAGAGGCGCCCAATGAATGAAACCTATGAGCTGATTCCTCAAGTGCAGTTTCTCCTTTCTAACTCCTCAATGTTTCTACTTGTTGGGCATGAAATGGGGTGGGGTAGGGGAATGGGCCAAAGAGGTCTAAGAACCTAGAATTCATTACAAGACAGAGGGTGCCTGAACAGACTTCTTAGCTGAGCTAAATAATAAAATAACACAGCATGAAGTACAATGAGAGGGGAATATCCTGCACGATATATACACTTTCAATGAAAGCAGGAAGATGCCTTCAACCTGTCTAGGTTTAGTGAAGAAACTGGATCAAGCTCTCGATTTAAGCATCTGTGTTTATATATTCGCTGTCATAAGCATCTAAGTCTTATCTGCCTTTGGTCTTTTTTCAGGGATAAAAATGAGCTTGATCAGTCCATGTAATTGACCAGTATTTTATTTAGTCCCTCTACAAACAGGGCTCAATCTGCTTGAGACTTAAGACTGACTTTGAACAACCCCCTGTTCTCTAGTATTTCTACCAGACATAGTACCTGGCTGGGCTGGATGCTATTCCTTTTATTGCAAGCCGTCACTATAATATTTTTTCTGGGGAATGAATGCTTCTTGGTGTCTTCAGTGATATGAAAATGTAAAAAAAAAAGCCACAAATGGAACAATACAACTCAGTGATTGGTTCAGCTGACTAAACCTTAGCCTACTGTGTTATTTTAGAAAGCAGCAGAGAAGGAAAAATTGTTTTCTTCTCTCAAAAAGTCATGTCAAAATTATACATGGGAGAGATGAGATGGAACTCTGGACCATTAGTTTATCTGCAGCAGAGAACAACAGTCTAGCTTATATCTAAAGGTAATGTGATCAATCCTTTTCTCCTGAAGATATACTGGAATTGCTTTTGATAACTGCAGAAGAGAAAAGTCAAGACATTTTGTTGGAAGCTTTGGAGAAAAAAAGAAAAAGGTCTAGAATTCTTGGGTTCCTCATGGAGAAAATAAAATAATTTCAATATAAAAGCAATTATTTTCATAGAGTTTCTATTGATATAGGGGTTTTAAATTTAAAATTATTTAACAGAATACTTTTATTTTTCTGCTTGTTTTCCAGGAAATAAAGCTTCCCAATACAGCATGCTTATGAAATATTCTTGCTGAAAATATTAAGACCATAGATAAAATACAGAAGTGAATATTACCCTGCCAAGTGGAAACAATGGGCTTAAAAGGTATTCTGTATTAATAATCAGGCACTTTGCTTTACATAATGTTTTCAGTAAAGTAAAAATAATACTTTTTATAATTGTTTTTTTTTTTTTTGCATAATAACTGCAAGCTAGCTGAGTATGCACAATAAACTTATAGCATCACATACTCCTAGGACCCAGATCCCAGAAGCTTTCATGTGAGCAGGATCTGCTACAGTGATGAGTCACTTAGATTATTGTAGTAATCTTATTTGGTATATCATCCAAATGAAAATATATTTATAGGACCAGGCCCTTAGCTATGAGCAGTGTAGTAATGCATGATGGAAGATACATTTTTTTGATTAATCATTTCATTCCATATTGTTTGAGATATAGGATCTCCTTTGTAAATTCTAGCTTACAGTTTGTTTCTAGACAAATGCAGCATACAGCTATGTTCAGCAAAAAATTGCTTATGACCTTAATGAATGAGTTACCTCAGAGTAAAAAGCAGATACAAATTCTTAAGTTTTTCTTTTTTTTTTCTTTTTTTTTTTTTCTGGGTGCGTGGGAAGGAGCACCAAATGTGCTAAATAAAAGACAGCAAGGTTAGGTAGCAGTACAGAATTTTTTAGGTCGTATTCCTCTGCAGCTAGGTACTGTGATATGGGAAAGCCACAGAAACACAGTGGCAGCAGCACTTAGTTGATATTCCTGCTCTTTACAAACATACAGTGGTGACACTTTGTCATGGAAATGCTCAGAAGGTGTGTGACATTGTACAGTCATCTGCTCTCGGATGACATGTGGTATAGTTTTAATGGAATGCTTACGTACTCATTTCAGTTTACCCCATCTTTGGCACATAGGAACCTGTACACACATTTCATATTTCTACGCTGTTCAGATCTTCTTAATTGGCACAAATGAACTAAATATGTGTATCTGTAGATACATGGCACCTATGTACTCTACAATAGAGAAATTTCCTGTGAAGAAGGCAAGGCCTGTGTTACACAAGCTGCCCAGTTAGGATATGTATTTCACTGGCACTTCACTCCTACAAAAACTATTAAACTATAACAGCACTCAGGCACTGTGCCATCAAATCAGAAATGCATAAAATGTAGGTGGCTAGATCATATGCATTTAATGCCAGGATTCTTAGCTAGAACCATTAAATCATATCTGTCAGTATCTTCTATGCTTAAAATGAAGATCTGCCTTCTGTAATCCAGCTTTAAATTACATCAGGAAAACATAATGAATTAAACTCATACCCAGTTCTGAACAAGAGACTTCATGGTTCCCTGACTTATGAATACCAAAAGTCACTTAACAGTCAAATCTTATAGAAGTTGCCATTCAGAAGCCAATACGAAGTATTTTTATTTCAGGGGTCCTGTTAGGTGGACACAAAATTCTGTGTAAGATAACTTAAAATGGACTAAACTCAATGTATTCTCTTTTTGAAACAAGTCTGTTGAAACTTGTCAAAACAGCAAGCGCAATGTTGACAAAAAAAATTGTCCCCCAAACCAAGCAGAAATTATGCTCAACTGTCCTACCATTAGTTTTGTCATAAACTGTAACAGGCGTTTTATGTCAAGTGAATCTACAGTGAAAATTCTGATATAAAAACATGTGAAATATATAAAAACTCTTAAGGTGTCATTTGTATGTGCATGTAAATATTTACAAATAATATCCTATTTCTACCATACAAAACAACTGTATATACTAAAGAGAAGAATGAGTTGCAATCAGAATGCATGCTCTGCTCTTCCAAGCTGCTCTGTGAGGAGGACTTCTATATATACAAAGGATCTGTTTTTCCCTAGAGACTCTGCAGAGGAGAAGGGCTCTCCCAACACGGAGTATCTTCTCGCTTCTGTCAAGCAGCACACGACAGACTGGGTGGGCAAAAAGGCATCTGCCTCCCACAGCCAGCAAGTGCACACCTTCCATCTACAGCGTGGGCCTACCAGTCAGCACACTATGCCTTCAGAAAGGAGCAGCAGCAGCTTCTTAAAGGTTTTGCTTCCCCAGGTTCACTGGCATCTGCACAATATGTGCAACCTTGACCTGCAATGGCAGGTTTCCTAAACAGACTGCTACTGACAGCATCTTTATTTCTGCATGTCACATGGGCTTTGGAGTGCAATGGTAGAATTCAAGCCAGCTATACATGGATTCCTCAAGTCATCAATGTTAGAACTCCCGCTAACATTAAAGGGGCCAGATTTAATCTACAACATGCTAATTTCTCCTACAGAAGCATACTAATGTACATGAACATAAATTTACAAAGGAGTTGCAGCCTTGCAGCTATCTTTTATACTTGATCCCAAGATAGACTTTTCACTTTGTCTTATCTAAGAATGATTAGTTCACTTTATAGTAGCTTCAGAAAATTTGATTTGGTTCCTTTTTGCTGTATGCAAAAGGCATAAGAAAGTAAATCATTACCTACAATACTAGCAGGTGTACCTTAAGCAGAATTTACACAGAAGTACTGAACTATAAGTATCTACACATAATTTGAAGTTAAAAACTCAACTGACTTTTAAGCAGAGCAGGCAATGGAAGACTACAGAAACCATATGCATTACTAGGTTCCCTGCAACATTACCAGAAACCCCAGTAAACATTCTATACTAGAATCATTATGCTTGTGGTACCTAAGGCAACAATCACTTTTTATCCAGCACTACCAGGTCTCAGGGGAAAATAAAAAAAAAAAAAGACCTGTACAATTATTTTGGTCAGACTGCTTATCTTCAGTATTGCATTACCTCTAATTCTATGGGAACAGTTCCATGATGTGACTTTAACTAATGAAAATTTCTGTAATGAATTCTAAACTCCAGATAGTCACAAGAGATACATAATGTAATTAAAGCTATATATTTTGCCTTAGCATGTTATACACCTCCAATCAATCATAGAAGGAAATGCTTTCTATGGAAGGCAGTAATTATGTAAAATTTTGCCTTGGTTGTAATCTTGTAGTGGAATTTATTTGTTTCATAGACATTTACATTATTTTTAACTTCATCTTTATGGAGGTTTATTAGAAGAAATGTAATCTGACCAGAAGCCATTTTCCAAAAATAGCTAGAATCCCAAATTCCAATCTTTAGGGAAACCATAGAAAAGTGCAATCACAAAGGCTGCAATGCTTTTAAGCAATATTAGCAGAATCTATTTAGAAGATTTAAAATTACTGGTTTGAGTGTTCTACACCTCCTGTTAAGGGTAATTCATCTTCATTCACTGCAAAAGGACTGTTGCATACTCATGAGTGAGCTATACCTGGACCCATGAGAAGCTTGTCAAGAAAAAGGTAGTGGCCCAATCACCACTTTTCTAAATATATTTTTCTATACAAAATATTTTCAAGGTATAATCCTTAGCTCTTTGTACAGTACTCTATGATTTAAACAACAATATTCAGTAAAATAGTGTGTGAAACTGCCAACACCAAATGGAATGAGCACTCTGCCATTTTGCTAGTGTAATCAATGTTAGGACCAGAAAAATTTTCTAACACGCAAGCAAAAATTTTCCATAGTTTTTGAATCTTGACTGTACACTTCATGATTTTGGCTATGATTTGCACCACACTCGTAAGATACACGAATATCTTATGCACATTTCAATAGCAGAATGGCACTTGGCTTGCTCTAATAGAAACAACAGAGATGCAACTGACAATTTTAAGAAAGGTAATGTCCTTATTTGCATGCTGAAAATCTGGTTGTGTCCCCCTAATCCAGGCACATCCATTCATTGTGCAATCTGTCGATGGGTAAACAAATAGTGCAGGATTCATCTCAGCGGGATCTGGCCCTTTGGTCTAACCGAAGTCAATTCTAGGTCGATACTGAAGTACCATAGGGTAAGACTGAAAACAAAAGCAAGAGAAAAACAACAACAAAAACAGACAAGAAAACATAATTCATTAAAAATACACCGAAAATGCAATTAAGGATTGCCTTAGGAATAACCAGAGCTTATCCCTATGATGAATGTATGCTACAATCACTTTTATTCATATGAAATAATTCTATACGTTTCAACAATCAAATCAATACGTGTACTTCAAATCTATATTTAATCTGTCAGTTCGTTGTAGGTACTTGTCATTAATATAAAACTCTTGTATCTGCTTTTAAATTTTGTCATATGACACGTACACTTAAGAGTTTGAGAAAACACAATCTTGAAAATTTTATACTTTTTAAACAAAGCCTATTTACAGAGTATGTACTTTGATGATTTTTATACATATGGAGGTTCCATAGCTATACTAGAGTAGCCAGCACTAGTTAATGGGAGCCAGGGTACTCTGGTATTAAAAATAATTAAAAAAAAACCAAAACAAAACAACAAAAACACATTAAATTGCTGTCAGCTGATTTTCCAGGAGATGAGGGCTAATTTCTTTCCAAATTTCAAACTCCTCTATTTCAGACCTAGTGATATATTTTATTAGTTCCTACTGGGGGAAAAAAAAAAAAAAAAGGTACATCAACTGCTTGGATCCCTGAATTGGACAAAACTGTTATGGAACAGGAGGCAAGAGTAGGTGGGTTTCCAGAGAGTGCCATGGAATACCTGGGCACTTGTCATGGAAGTGCTATTTTACTAAATGCCTCGTTTTTCAGTCTGTCAGCATTTCATTTAAGTCTGACGTTTTCACCTCAATTTTATTAGGATACTGGATGTTTTCTCTAGCACAAATTCCAGGAAAATCTTATTGTCTCACCAGCTGTATGGCTTAACTACCTCTCTGCCACAGGGCAGAGTAACACAGCTAATTTAAGGGGGGGGTTACTGCAAATTTGGAAATACAAAGAATTACTGAAGATGCTATCATTAAATGCAGAAATATTTCACTGCATCCTTCAAATACAATACAGATGAATTTCAGTGGTCAAAAACGAACGATAACAGTACAGAGATCTATACAGGTTAATCAACTTCCTATGCTGTGGTAATGAAACAATCACCAGAACTAAATGTACATGCTTGCTGGGGATTTACAAACTGCAGTGCGGAGAAATCACCACATAAAGCCAGAGGTATTCAGAAGTAGCAGGAGCATTTAGGAAAGGCACAGGGAGCACCACATATAGTCTGCATGTGCAATTAACAAACACATATTTGTATTAGAAATTACTCAGTCTCTGTTTTATTTACATAAGATATGACTACCATACTATTTAAATGCTATTTCACATGCTTTTTCAATTTGATTACATAAATTGTCTCTAAAAGACAACTCTCATTGCAAGTGCACACAGGCAGAGACAGAGAAGTCACCTCATCAAAACTGCCATGTGAAGCAGTGAGGCTCAGTGTTCTTGCAAAACAAAATTACAAAGCCACGGTACAATTAAAATGCACTATGTTGCAACAGTTCTAATTATTGAACTAGGTATGACTGCAGTAGGTCACTCTCATCCATAGTGAGGAGTGACCCTCTATCATTATTTTTTTTCCCAAGCAAAAATATTATTTCAAACTTCTAGAGTAACTTTTAGAAATTAGTTCAAATCAAAATTCTTAATGAGGAATCTGAAATACCGTTTCACATAGGTATGAACCAGATTGAGCAATGAAATCTGGAAATCAAATTCAGTTTGCAGATTCGGGAGGTTTCGGGTTGTTATATCTAGAGATAAGGTATTATCCCATTTCTACAGTGTTAGAAAAATCTAACATTTCCTTGCTTTGTTAAAAAGAACATATGAATTGCCACAAAAAGCTGACACTAACATCACTTCTTTTGATTCACACTCTTCATTTCGAGCCCTTGTCAGTGACTGCCCAATGCTACTTCTGAGAAGGATGAGCTAGGAAGAGGTAGATAATCCTTCCAGACTGATGCAGCTATCAGCCTACTGAGCCCTCTTCTCTCTAACAAAAAGACAAATGGCCTAATGTGAAGTAAAAGAAATCCCTAAACCTTTTGAATAGATGCTACCTATTCATCCAATAAAGGTTTCTCTGAAGGATGAAAATGTTCAGGCCTTGCTCATACAGTTTCAGCACTCTGCAGCAAGGAATTACAAAAACTCCGTAATGGGGACTACCACTGAAATCCTGACAGGACCTTAGTGACTGTAGTATGTACAGTCGTGAGTGCCTCTTACCTGATAAAAAGTGCCATCCTGTGAGCAGACGTGCGAAGATGAGCAGTTCTGACACCGAAACTGCGAAGGAGATGATGTTCTGATCAGATAAGAGGCATCCACAGCTGGACATAGACATTTAATGTTTTCTTAACTTCTCAAATGTAAAGGTTAAAATTAATTTACTTATTTAAAATAGGAAAGGCTTGTCTGATGAATAAATGGATATTTTCCCTTTACTACTCTACCTCTTGTAAGGTCCACAGGTCTGCCAGTAAAAGTTCATGGTGACTAGTACCAAAGATGGAGATAATGCCTTTATTTGATCTCCACCCAAAAGAAGAGATCGTTAGTTAATTGCCATCACAACTTCTGTTTTACAACAAGACTGGGCACAGTTAAGGAAAACAAAATCATGGAAGCCCAGTTGTTACTGGATGTATTACCAGAACAAAGTAATTTTTACAGGTTTTAGTTTGTCATCTCTGGCCTAAGGGGAGTATACCTGATTATACTATGTGTATGTAAACACAACTTAGAAATTTAATCAGGAGCTGTCAACTCTTATAGTCACTTAATGTTAAAAATTACAGCTCTGAGTTTTTTGAAAAATTTTAACCAGAACAAATAATCTTCTTTTTGTCATGATGATAGTTACTGTTGCTTCCAAATCAATGCAACTGCCAAAAGTCCATTTGTAGGCAGGGACTGCAGGATTAAATGTCATGAAGGTATTCCATTATCAGTAAAGCTGTTGCCTCAACACTTCTTAATAGTACAGCCAATGCTAACAAAAATGTAAGATGACAAGCCCAGCAAACACCCATTGTTTTCAATTCACTATTGGAAAAAGCACTATGTAAAGCTCTCTCATTGGTGAAATATTGGGGCTTCAGCAATCACCAAATTTCAGTGCAATATTACTTTCAAATTTAATGAATACTTGCCTATATACATTAACTCCCCTACTTCCTTATCAAAATCTATCCTTCCCCTTTCCCCTTCAGATTAAGGTAAAACTTTAAGAAACTTCTGATTTGTTAACTCCACAGTATGCTTAATCCTTTGTCTTCTCTGTCCATGCCTCAGTGCTTTTTATTTTGAGTACTAGGAAGCTTAAAAAAAAAAGCAAACAAACCACAAACCCAAACTCAAATATAGCCTCTGCTGGTCTGCGCGCACTACAAAGCAATAAAGAGTGAAGAACAATCAACAGCCACAGACAAATGTATAAAAGACAGACAAGAAATGGGGATATGACTTCTAAAATCTAAATAATTAAATATTTAAGGGCTACTAAATCAAACTGAATATCAGACTGAAAGAAATGTCTTTTAATAAATTAAATATTGCAATTATAAAATATACACATACAAAAAGGAAACCCCATGTAGCTGTGTTATCTGGATGTTAGTGTTATACAGCACATCTAAAAAGAAAACGGGTGTAGTGTTAAAAAAAAAAACAAGAACAAAACAATTGGATTTCACCAATAATTTTTCAGGGTCACTTTCAGTTTACTGACTGAATAAAAGATTCTTAATAAAGAAGTGCTGGATGCAGATTCCCCAAGTACTGTAGCTCAAAAGGTCACTCAAAACAGATTTCCAGAAAAAGAACAAGTGCAGGGGTTTTCAGATACTTATCTTAAAACTCAGAGCAGAACTTGCATGTAAACTTTGTATACCTGCTATTTTTAAGGTTCAGATTCCACACTATATATGTGCTGCAGGGTTTCACTCATAGGGATTAACACAAGAAATCCAGAAAGCATGCAAAATACATTTATAAACAAGGGTTTTTTTTAAGGGTCACAGAACATATTTTGGACCAAGCTGTGAAAGCATCTATACTTCTATATCTCTGTGATAAATATACCAAACCACCACATATTAATAATGTAACAGCATTTACGTTTTCGCCTCTTAGTCTCCATCTTGTCATATAGATGAATTCCATAGTATGATCCTTCCCCATGATTTCTCCATTGCATAGGACATCCAGCTTAAAATACAACGGAACAAACAGTAAGACAAAGGGATGCAAAATTTTAATATCTAAATGAACTGCTAAGTTCTGCGAGTCAATCCCACAACTCCTATCATTATACAATAACTCCATCATATGTGCAGGCAAACCTGGAAAAATGCAACATGCTGACAATATGCTATTTTGTACAATAGCATTCCACTTTCTTTTTTCACTTTTGTGTTTTCAGTTAAGGTGCATAAAGAAGAAAGTCTGCTAAACTAGGTAGGAAATCACTAAATGTTACGAGATAACACTTGCTAATTTTATCAATACTACACAGTGTCTGTTTTGAGAGAAAACCTTGTGCTGTATTTTGAAGGCCTTCTTACTATGCCAATGCTCTTTCAAGCCCAAAAATACAAAACAGAAGCACTGTCACTTTAACTTTTTTAACATAAGATGAAGTAATGAAAACAAAAAGTTTATAAATAACTATAAGTTACAAGGAAAATGCACTACTGAGTATACAAACATGGTTCTTCATTAACTGAAAGCACAGGAAAGTAATGATCTTACTATTAAGAATGACTGGTTTAAACTGTATTATACCATCTTCTATGGTCTGCTGAAAATGTTTCACAGCTCTTTCATTACTACAGGTGTAATGCTTTTCTGTTTTTTTTTTAGAGAAAGAATGACAAAATTTTGAAGTAAGCAGATACTACGTAATACAAGTAATTAAGGTGTCAGAGAGATTAAATTAACAAAAAGAAATTACATCAAAATGGCTGGTCAACATGTCATAACACTGTGACAAACTCCTGCATATAGCTCTGCAATACCTGTGCACCTAACCTAACTCAGCCTTACGAAAGCTGGGATGCTGCCATTTGTGCTAAAGGAAGCCTGCAGTTTGTGGAGTCATTGACTCCTGTTAGGGAACTGGCTGAATAAACAGTCTGTGCTGAGGTCAAAGTTCCTGTATCCCCGGGAAGAGGGAAACCAAAGGCAGGGGTCTCACACTTCCCAGCTCCACTCTGCTTTCCAACTTCTACGATGTTAGGAAATCCCCCCAGGGAACAGTCTTGGCCAAGATCAAATCACTCATGCAGCACAGACCCTCTCTCCATCAAATTCCACCTAATTCCAGAGAAGGTGCAAAAGAAGTGTCTGTTTTTTGAAAGATTCAAATTGTATTGCTCCGCATTTCTTCATAGTTACTGGATAGTTTCAAGTTCAAATATGATAAAATTTCCTAAAACCCTCATACTTTGTATGGAAATAAATTCTTTCAAATGTACCTCATAAGAACTTGGAAGTTTTAATTTTAAGCTGAGAAACTTTTTGATAGTTCCCACAGTCACTCTAGTAGAACAGCGGATAAATTTCTTCATTAAACCCTAAAGCAACAGAAAAAAAAATGTTAGACATTTTGAAGCATGTAAGAAATATTTAATGCAAGAAGAGCTGTAATCAGTGTTTTTTTTTTCCAACCAGTTTCACTGCAAGTTCATTTTTGTTCACTTCTAAGCAAAATTTACAAGATGACAAACAAGTTAATTTGACCCATCTCTGGTTCTAAAGAAATTTCCAAGAGAGAGGGAAATAACCACACCAAAACCCAGTGAGACCACCAAAAGCCCCAGAAGAACTTAACTAATCTAAGTGTTTTTATTAGTAACACTTAGAGTCAAACGTATTATAATTCTTAGAATTTCTTCAGCCCTTGAGAGAAAAAGGAAGTAAAAACATCCTCAACTAATCTAGGCAAAATACAGGGAAGCTACAAACCTGAGACATGATCTATTACAGATTCTGTGATCCAGAATCTAAGAGTTTTGATTCAACAAGAAAGCTGGTAACCTGAGACTCCATCGTGGTGACGGAGATACAGATTTCTTACTGCGCACAGCAGAAACAGACAGTGACAGCACACACACGTTTTCTTGCTGAATCAAAACTTTATTACTCTGTAAGAACTTTCAAATTTATACATGTAACAATACACACACACAAAATGTAAGCAGTGTTTTGTTAGAAAAATTTGTAATATTTTATTTCTTGTCTGCATAATTTAATAAAACATTAAAACCTAGGAGGATTTCTAAACCCTTCTAAGCACCAGACTCAACACCATTAAGTAATCTTTCCTTCAGGATTAGAAAACAAATATCCCTAATTCTTAGTACAGCAGTGAGCAAGCATTATTGTACACATTTTAGAGATGGAAGTGACCTGCCCGAGGCCACAGAAGACACACCAGTGTCAGAAACAGGTTTACAGCTCAAAAGATCTGGATCCCAATCACGCAGCACCCAACATATCTGAAAAGCAACTTCATGGTGGCCTGGCAAAACAGCGACCCTGGAAGTGTAAGGCAGCTCACCTACAGCTCACTTTTTAAGTACCTCTGTGGCATGCTGTAGTTTACTGTGTAATGCATTTACATACCACCAAGGTTGTAGACTACAGAACTGTAATTCATAGAAAAAACTACAGTCCATTGTCACAGATGGATTTCTGTACAGAACTGTATTTTTTACAAAATTCCAAGATGCATTGAAATGTCTCAAACAAAAGGGCTGAATAAGCATGGAAGTGGAGACAAGTCACTACATTATAGCTTGCTGTCAATGGTTATAAAATTATTTAGTTCCTATAAAATGTTATTCTGCCAACAATAACAATAGCACAGAGTATCTTTACTACTCACTTTGACAACATTGTCTCCTGACTGCCCATTGTTGCGTAAGCAGTCAAGGCAGATAGCAATCTGTGGGTCACTCCTGTGATAGTCTTTATCTTCATCATTTTCATCACACTCTTCATCTACTTTGGGTTTATCAGCTTTTGGGCTTTCATCTGTAAAATATGAAGATCATATTATTTAAGTGTAAAATAATTAAAAGTCACAGTAGCAAAAAAACCCAAATTTAAAGTAATACTTCATTTTCAAGAACTTATTATTTCTTCAGATTAACTTCATACAATTTTAATACAGCACAGTCTTAAAATTGATCCATTTTTAAATCTCTGAAAACAAAGGTCTGCTATTGAAACTTTAATGTAATATGCAAACAACAGATTTCTGTGTGACAGAAGATAATTAGGCTGCTAGAGCACTAATGGTTATGGCTGTCTACTTCTGTTTGTGTCTAGTGATTAAAATCCTGCAGCTGCACATGCATCGAGTTAACAACATAAACCTACTCTGTGGTGGGAGACTTCACTGGTAAAATCATGCTTTTAAATAACAGTGGAATAACTAATTCCAAAATCGAGTTACTCAACAACATAAACCTAGTCTGTGGTGGGAGACTTCACTGGTAAAATCATGCTTTTAAATAACAGTGGAATAACTAATTCCAAACAGCTGTATATCAAAGTAACATAGGTAATCAATTAATATTAACTGTCTGCTGCAATAACCTAGTTGAGACAAGTTCCCAAAATGTTATGAAGAAGGAAAGATAGAACGTAACCTTCATCCACTTCTGATCTGGTCTAAGTAATTTAACTGTAAGAACTCCAGGTGTCTCTTTCCAGAAGGATTTTATAACTATATAGTCATATACTTATTCCCCTTTAAAAACAAAACAAAGCACAAACAAATGAAACAAAAGGAAAAAAAAGAGAAGAGGAATGGTCCCCATGTTTTTTGGCAGAGCACACATATCCCATATAATGACATATACTATGTTATCTCTCTTCACTGATGCTGTTACGTGTTCTATAGATTCCTGGCTTGCAAATCCAATCTGGAAAAGGTACCTTCTCCTACAGTTTTCAAAGCTATAGCATAGTTGAACACAGGAATGCTAAGATGAACAAGTACATCTAGATACGTATATAATGCCCATAAAAATGAACCATAAAATTGAGTTAATTTTTTACAGATTTGGAATACAGTATACAATACCATTATTGTACACATTTGTTTTTTCTGTGTCCCAAACTTACTTATTTTGATTTAAAACAAAGGCTGCTCTCTGTTGGAATAAAATGTTACACAAGCGACTTGTATAAGCTACTGTTGCATTTCCTGAAAAACTTTTAGGTAAAATTCTGCTGTTTTCCTACATTTACCACAAGCTTTTAAAGTAATTTAGAAGAATTAAGATGAGAAGATAGAATGAAAACTTGTATCAAGCTATGCCTGAGTTTCTAGACACAGTAATTCATTCAGTTCACACATTCATGATGTGTTTCAGGCTACATTCATTACTTTTCTTTCTCACAATTTCGAAGTATTTTATAAGTATTAAAGATTTGCCCACAAGTCCCTACTAGCTATTGATACTTTCAGTTGAATGTGTCATGCATACCGTTTGTTCCTATCATTTTGCTATGAACAGAATTTACAGTGTCAAACTGCAGGTTATTTTTTTTTTCTTTTTGTGAAAATCCAGAAAGCAAACTTTTAATCAAGCAGTTGCAGTCTACCTGTCACAAGCATTTGTCTGAGAAGCCTGCCTATGATTCACAGATTCTTTGGCAATGCAAACACATCCAGAACAGTTATTACTGCTGAGTAATAGAGGAAGATTTAGTTATGCAGTTTGAAAAGTCTAGAAGGGCAAACCCACGACATAACTAGGGAAATTAGCAAATTTACAATTGTAAAATCATTCCAGAAGTAGGCATATACACAAAAAAGGTCACATCTTTCAACATGTTCTGATAGAAATTAAAATGCTCCTCCATGTAAATGGCACCAGACTATTTACTATATCTTTGTAGAGATTAGAATTAATGATGTTTGTACAAGCAGCCTCTAGAAATCAATGTGATGGTCCATTAGAGGCATGTTATTAAAGTTCAATATGATAGAAGATTAAAGAAAGAAGAAAAAGAAGAAACAAAGAAATGTCAGTGTCACCAAAATACACCTGGTGTTCTACAAGTCAAAAACACCAAACCAAGAACAGAAGGCAGGAAAACCAAACCAACACCCAACGCACCTCCCCGCTCTTTCCTTAAGGTATAAATTGATCTATCTTTCCTTTTTTTCCCCCTTATCTTTCTTGCAATCCTAGGAAATTGCCTACATCCTTTGCTTTTCTCAGAAATTCAACACAAAACTGATCACCAGAGTGAGCCAATGGAAAGCTGTTTGCCCTCTTCTTTTTCCAGTTCAGACTGGAGAAGACCAATAAAAACTGTTTTCTCTGTACCACAGTATGTTTCCTATCCATCAGTTCCCTCTAGTAACCACTCTCTCAGTGGAGTCACCAATGCCCAAGACATGCTTTGTTGTTAGGGGATTTTTTTCTTCTGATATGTGAAAACTCTAAGTCCTGGGATTTTCTCACAGATCTTAGATGCTAAGGGTGGGATCTGCGTTGTGCCCTGTGGAACAGGAGATAACTGATGGATTCTTTTAAACTAGACTGACTAAATGATTGCAGGACATGGTATTGACAACTGAAACAGCCCCTTCTTACTGAAATTATTCTCACCAAACAATTTATTCTCAGGCAAGATTCTAAATGCTTGTTTAAGGCAGAAAATAGTTTAAATGCTCATGATTTGTTTCAATGAGTTGTCACAACTTTCAAAGGGTTTGTAGAACCAAATTTCCATAGACCAAGGATACAGTCACTAGCAGACCTAGATACACCTGTAGCTACTTGAAAGTATACTTCCAGAGTTAGAGCCTCCCTCTAATTCACAAAACAATGCACTTACTCATTACACTTAGTGACTGATCTCCATTAGGTTCAACATTAAATCATGGAAGGAAAGTAAGAACCAAAAGAATAATTGCTTAAAAGTAAGTCACATTCTACAGATTTGCAGAATATATGTTACTCTTCTATCCATGTATATAGCAGAAGATCACTTCCTAAACAGTCAATGAACATCTGTATTTCATGAAAATATTTTCTAAGTATTTGAAAAACTGAATAGATATACACTACACAGTATGTTGTAGTGAATTAAGATAATTTCATCTAAACTCTCCTGCAGTTCTTCATTGAATTATGTAAGAAAGAACCTTGTCCCTTAAAATGGATGCCAAAAGCAAAGCAATAGGATTAGTGAGAAAGTAAATGAAATGTTATGAAGTTGAAAAGAAGATATTATAAACAATTGAGTGGAGGAGAGTATTGCAAGAAGTTTACTTGACAATGATCCTTTACTAAAAACAGCTCTCTCTTTAGCTTTGCAGAGCCTTTTGAAAAACTTAAAAAATGCCCAAATCAAATAGGCTATGATATCAAAAGTTTGATGTCAAATTAGAAGAGCATAAAACCAGCTGAATGTAGTCCTCACTTAGCATCTCAGTGCTGAGCTCTCAAAGTTCATGGGTCAAATAAAAAAAAAAAAAAAAGAAGAAAAACCAAACCAAAACTATTTTTGAATCTATAAAAAACAATTATTTAGCATGTGTGGAAAACTGTTTTACTATTTGTCATAACTAATTCTTGACAAACTCCTACTTAACAGCTGGTCAAATTCAGTGACAGAAAATAATCTGTAAAAACCTCTAGTAGTCCTGCATCTTGCTGTATTAAGAAAATCAAGAATTCAAGTAGACAATCGTATGAGTGGTGAAAGTGAGAGCTCAGGGAAATGTAAATACAAATAATGGTAGGACAGCTCATGTTTGTAAAACAACTGTTTAATACTTAAGCAGCACCACATGAAGGCCCATAGATTTGTTATGAGTTCCTGTAGTATCTTTGAATTCAGCAAAAACAATGTAGATGAGTAAGTGTGTGAAGAAACAGGGCTTAATGAACAATGTTACTTAGCATACAAATGAGACAGGAAAAAAAAAATCGTCACCTTGTCCGTTTTCTTGAGGTTTGTTTTTCTTCCAAAATTCAATCTCTCGCTGCAGTTCCTCTAGTTAACATCAAAGAACAGTAATGTGAATTTTAAAATCAATACTTGAGGTATATAATCAGAAATAGCCATATTCCCTCCATCAACTTCAATAGGTACCCAAAACCAAATGTGAAACTCACGTTCTCGAAGTCCAGGCACCAGCTTAAATATAATTTCCTCTAAGGTGTTATCCAGCCTTTCAAAGGGAAAAAAAAACATCCCATGTTAAATACAAACTAGCATTTTAAACATTTTTAGCTTATAAATACATTTGAATAATAAAATCAGTCACATATTTCTGGCAAATAATAAATCCTGCAAAACCCAATTGATTTCAGCTTGAGAGACAACATGCATTAAAACTCATCACAACTACTTCTTGAATAGATTTCTTTTCAAATAACCAAGGAATTTATTTTTTAATGTATAACAGCAAAAATGAAGAAAAGAAAAGAGAAAAAATCATAATCTAAAAACTTCATTGTTTTAATTTGTGTTACAAGCAAACAATTGTTCTACTAAAAGTAAGGAGCCCAGAAAGCCAACTGTATCCGGGGCTGCATCAAGAGAAGTGTGTCCAGCAGGTTGAGGGAGGTGATTCTCCCCCCCTACTCCGCTCTGGTGAGACCCCACCTGGAATCCATCTCTGGAGCCCCCAGCACAAGAATAACATGGATCTGTTGGAGTAGATCCGGAGGAAAGCCATGAAGATGATCAGAAGGCTGGAACACCTCTCCTACAGGGACAGGCTGAGAGAGTCAGGGTTGTTCAGCCTGGAGAAAGCTCTGGGGAGACCTTATTGTAGCCTTCCAGTATCTGAAGGGCTTACAAGAAAGCTGGGGAGGGACTTTTTGCAATGGCTAGTAGTGATAGGACATGGGGTAATTGCTTCAAACTAGAAGAGGGTAGATTTAAATTACATGTAGAAGCTCTTCACTATGAGGGTGGTGAGACCCTGGAACAGGTTGTCCAGGGAAGTTGTGGATGTTCCATCACTAGATGTGTTCAAGACTAGGTTGGATGGGGCCTTGTGTAACCTGGTCTAGTGGGAGGTGTGCCTGCCCATGGCAGGGGGTTGGAACTAGGTGATTTTTAGGGTCCCTTCAGATGAACAGACTATCCCCTACTCATTACAACACATACAAGCCAGTCTTGGCAGGAGAAAAAGGACCACAGAGCACCCCTGCTCTCTAGCTAGCCAATTCTCAGTACCCAACATAAGCCATTTAAAAGACTTAGCCCTGCCAGGAGGCTGTCCAGCAGGCGGCAGTATGCAACACAGGCACGTCCTCTGACAGCCTCACCTGAGTGCCAGAAATAACTACCACAGTCCCTTCCAGGGCACACACCGCGTTTACCTTTGTTGATGAAGCTAAAATATTTTTCTTCCCTTTACTCTGAATTTTACCTACTTTCCTAACCATTTATCATCCACTTTCTAGTTCCACTTCCTCTCCATCTCACTCCTCCTTCAGTTTCCTCTGTCTCTCATTCTGCTTCCTTTCCCTTTCTCTCCTCTCCCCTCTAAATCTTCTCCTGTGAACATTAACTCCCACTGTCCAGGCTCCAAACAAAAACCTATCACACAACTAAGTAACACAGGCAGAGAAATTAAGTACCTCGAGATTTAGTCAGAGGTTACAATATGCTTTGGGTATATTTTTAGTTGCTCTAATTTTTCATCTCAGTAATGAAATCTCTCTCTCTATACACTTATATATTTGCATATATACACACGTGTATGTGTACATGTGATTAATAATACACCGTAGGCCTGTTATAAAACATATGACTTCTCTGTCTTTTGTTCACTAGCAGTGGCAAAGTAGGAAGATGACTGAAAGATTTTGATGAATGCCTAAAAGCCATTTTAATAGATAACAACTACCTTCTTATAATAAATATATGAGCATTCCAGGTTCTCCTCTTTACCAAATTCGCATTTCTCATTGAAAGCTTGTAATTAGACCTATTAACCAATCATCTTGTTCTGAGACTAGATCCCTGTGTAATCCATCAGTTCATAGAGAATGTCACACCATAAGAATACTCATGCTTAAGCTACAACCACAATCCATTTCTTCTTGTCAGGACAAAAAAAATCACAGCAAAACTTGACAATAATTTTGTCTACAAAATATAATATATATATTATAACCAGGACAATAATATACAAAACATAATGACATAAGGAAATAATACCAACCCTAGTAAATTCCAGATATAAATATCTATTTTAATATCAATGTAGGAATATTTATTCCTAAACTCACAGCAGTGTTACAAACTAAT
>NW_008627671.1:48186-60646 GCF_000691845.1 Merops nubicus
CGGAGTCTTAGGAATTTTAGGAAGACATTAAGTTCTTCCACTTATGATGCCACTTCTTAATTTCTCTGTACTAGCAGAAACAAAGGTGCTAGCCATCCAACATAACTAAAGGAGAAACCAGAACTTCAAGAAAAGTAATTGTTTTAAAAAAGATGTGTTATTGTGATATAAAAAAAATGTATACTCTCAAGAAAGGGTATTTTTAGTGTCAAAAATTTATTTCACAAGTGTATTTTCATTAACCTGACAAAAAGACAGCCACTGAGATTGGTAGATCTACACCCTGGAAAACATTCAGTTATTTGTACGATTAATTTTCTACATTGCTCTATGAACAAAAAAGTTGCATGTAGTTTGGAATGCCCAAAATCATTTGAAAAAAGAAACTTTAGAATTTAATTTCATGTAAAGAATAAAGGTATGTGGTTCATAATCTGGTATCTGGTTCATTTATTTGTTTAATAGAGGTATTAAAACACTTATTTTGGTTTGGACAATATACCCAGTCTTTCTGTGTTTTTCCATTATCTTTCTTCCTTTTATTCTATTGGAAAAAACTCTCAATTTACAGTTTATTGGGAGATGAGAAACTGACAGAATCTATGGCCAAGAGCAGTTGATATATTTATTATACAAATTAGAAAAAAAACAACTAATTCCTGGGATAAAATATTAAGATTTTTTTAAAAAAATAATAATTGTTTTTCTGTTTCATCAAATGTTGTGCAACTTCACCTTACCTTAACATTTCTAGTGGATTGGTCTCATGCACTTGGTTGCCACACCTGGGACAGTCATTGCTGTCTTCAAAGTGTTGAACGATGCAAGTCTTGCAAACTGAAGCACAAAAAAAAGAATAATAATAATAAAAAAACCCAGCTTAGACTAAGATCTAAATAATACTGCATAAACAGGACCTAATGATACCTGCTAAATACTTCATGCATTTAAGATAAAAAAAATTATTATTATTTTAAAGCAAATAATTACAATGTATCTTACCCACTTCTTGTTCCTCAAAGCCATAGCTCGTTCTGCTCTGCCAAGACACCAAGTTCAGCAGCACAGGTTAGACAAGTGCTGCTTTAAAGTATGCAATATTTTTACCACTTGGCATTCTCTCAGCATCATAAAATGCCAAACCCATACCATGTAGCACATGTAAAGAGCAGGTTCTGAGAAAGTACATGCTGGGGAGCTCTAGTGCAGTAAAGCAGATCAGCACTTAACATGATTTGAAAACATTGTTTTCTTTCCAATGGTCTTGCTGGCAACTGAAAAAACTCTTGTAAATGCCTACTGTAAGGGAAAAGTTCACAGTGACTGTACACAGGTTCAAAGTTGCTATGTTTCCTTTTTGACACAGCACCTTTAAAAGCAATGACAGAACTTACAGTAAACATTTACTTGACTCTTATAATGAAAAATCAGGATCATGACCATGGCAAATATAAACAAACCCAAAACAACAATAATGTGAATGTAAAATTCACTAAACTGAAATTAAACTAAATGAGGTGCTACACTAGTGTGGCTTCCAAATGATTAATTACAGACTGCAGATTTTATTGCCATTAATAAGGAAATGGAAGCCAAGCTGATGAGAACAAATATGCCTGCTATTTGTAACCATGCTATAACATTCTGGATGGAGGTAAACTGTATCCCTTGTTTATTATTACTTCATCTAAACTGAAATACTGAGAATGGCAAATTCATCTGTAAATGCAATGAAAAAAACAAATGGACTGCTGCAATTGCAATATACTTTCTGCCAAAACACTCCAATGTCTTTCATCAATTACCCAAAGGACTAAGAGTACCTCTCAACTAGCTGGTAAATCCTAATTATATGACAATCTTTAAGGAATGTTGAAATTCCTTTAACAAATGTCACAAGTAAAGCTTGTATTTATCTTTGCCTTAGTATGCCCAGAAGAGTTACTACAAATCAGCTGATGCTGATAATGCACACACATTAAACTTCCATGTATGTCTTTTCCAACAGCTTTATAACATTAACCCAAGGATGTTACGTTTGTAGCTTTGGTTGAAATGACAATGAACTTTCCCCTTTAATGCTGACGGACAGACTTCAGAGCTCTTTGGCCAGCTCTTGGTGCTCTCCCCAAGTTTAACAGCTCAGCTTTGCTGGGTGCAGAGCAAATTCCTGATGATCTGGTAGAATGAGCTCAGGAAGCCCATGAGTCCTGCCAAACAGGCCCAGTAAGTGGGGCCCAGAGCTGTCCTCTGCACATGGGGACTACAAAACAGCTGAGAATAGGGGTGATACGAGTGCACCATTCAGCCCTCAGAATACAACTTCATTGTTTCTTAACCTCAAGTTGTAAGGTATTTAGCACTGGCACACAGATGCAAGAACCTGTAATCACAGAACTCTTCTTATATCACAGATAATTCAAATTTTATTAATTCATTTTTTGTAAATTTGTTAATTTGTCAGTAACTACACTTGTTTTTTTGCACACGCATTCCCTAACATTATCAAAACATAAGAAGTCTAGTAGAGAGCAGCAAATGTCTTGTACTACGCCTACGACATTCCTTCACTTCTCTATATGCTTTCTATAACCAACGCTCCTAAAACTAAACATTTGGCTACTACACTTAGAGAATACAAGGAATTTCATCACCCATGTAGAAGCCCTCATGCCAGTCCAACAACGCATTTAAGAACATGCTTAAAGCACCAGTCTGAATCACTTTTAAAATACATGTAGTTAGGATTTCTATAATTTCTCCTCTTCAACATGACTGAAAATCTCCTCTAGAACTGAAAATAACAGAAGTTAACCTTGAAACTGAAAGGACAGGAAGACTCTCAGCTCAAGGTTTTTCTTAAGATGTAGTGTCTGCACATGTTCAGTCCAAGGCCAAACACCACAAGGTGCTTTTCTTTAGCTGACCAGTAGCTCCTCAGCTATCTTAGCTCCAGTAGCTATCTGAGCTACGCTTCTTTCTGTCACCCACCTCAAATACAAAGAAGCTCAAGGAGCAACTGAAGGGATAGTTCAGTTCTTTCACTAATCAAATCCCAGACACATACACGAAAGGGTATAATAGGAAAGAGCCTCAAGCAGCAAAACATTTTAAAAATCACCTCTCCAAGAACATCACCTTCTCTTTTCTTAAATTAATGCACTAGCTGGGTAAGGGTTAGAGCTTCCTGATTTCAACTAGCTATGCCAAGATTAAATAGATGCAGGATTTTTTTCCATTACTTTACCTACATTGACTATAAGTATTTTTAACTGTGTTGTTTGCTTTAGATGTCAAAATTATTATTGTTTAGTTGCAGTTTACCTTAAAATGGTTTTGGTTTTATAAGATTTTAGAGTAAACAGATAAGAAGATGACATCGCTCACCAAAAGGTGTCATGAATCTCCTCTGCTTTAAAGTAATAACCTGATTCTAAGCACAGCTTCCAGCACTTTCAAAAGTAACAGAGTGTGTCCTCATTTCAGACACACAGCCCTGGTGAGGAAGTGGTGTTGTATACTAACATGTAATAAACAAAAATCCCCCTCACCTGTAGATAGACAACAGGGTGTGTTCGTGGTCCCCTGAGCTCAGCAAGTGTCACATATGGGTCTCAGTCAGATGAAGAAGCAACACTGCTCTCCCAAAGTTAAACTTTTTGAATGGGCATTGCCATAAGACAGTGCTCTGTAAAAAGATGTACTAAGGAACAAATAGAAACCCTACAGCTGTCCAGACCTTAATTACTTGCAAGCAGCCAGCAAGACCAATCAAATGTACAGATAAATTTGGTTATCTGGCCAAATAACAGAATATAATATTCTCAGAAAAGGTTCTTGCTTGTGTTCAAATGAATTACTGTATACTTATATTTTCAAAACTCCAGTAATATATACTACCAGTAGTCCTGAAGGTTATAAAAAAAAAAAAAAGGTATAGCTGATACAGTGTTCATGAGAAAGTTAGGAGGAATTCAGCTTTTCTTTCTGAAATAGGCTATCCTTGTATCATGTCATTCATTTACCTTGCTCTTCTTCAGAAGTGAAAAATAAGCCAACCACAAAAATGTCCTACTCTAAAAACGACAGGAAAGTCAAAACAGAAGACAATGTGGCACAAAACCATGATAGAGAAGGCTTTTTAACTGACAGTAATACACCTTGTAATCACTGTAAAAAACTGAAAATATTTCAAACAGAAGACCATATGCATGCATAGTGGCTAAATGGCATTTAAATTTATTTAAGCAACCCAGAGATTTTTAGAAAGAAGACAGTCTAGAGAAGGAAATACTGTCATGAATAAAAGTAGTTAAACTTGCTGAAAATCATATCTTCCTAGTTCATTAATGGAGAAGATGTCTTCTGTCTATTTATAAAAAATAAAAAGATCAGGACATTTTTGGAGCATGATTCTTCTATATTATTGAAGTAGAGAGCATCAAATCAATAAAATATGGAGATACTACTTCTGCATGAAGTAAACCAAAGGACTAAATAGGATTAACATATTAAATCTGTTGACAGATATAGCAAAAGTCTGAAACAAATGTCATAGAATAACCACTTCTTGGATGACTTGATTAAGAATGAAGATAATAATATTCTGCCCAAGCTTCTCAAGGAATCTGTGAACTATGCTACTGTCAATTGAGCTCTTCAACTGCAGTATCAGATATCTCATGATCCTGGTATCTATAATGTGCTGAAGGTGGATATCACAGAATCATTAAGGTTGGAAAAGACCTCTAAGATCATCAAGTCCAACCAGATGGTACACCTTTTCTTAAAGTGTGGTGATAATATTGACAAGAAACACAAAGTTAAGAATCATCTGCTATCTCAGAAATGCCATTAGTTGGAGAACCTAGACTTAAGGAGCATGTGGGGATAAGAGGCTGAGAAGCTAGTGTGATGAGGATGAAACTGTGAAGTCTAACATAGTTGTGAATTATGGTCATAAGGAAATTGAGCTGAAAGTTGCTGAGGTAAGTAACATAAAGGTTTGGTTACTCTGGACCTTTTCTGATTTGACCTCACAGAAACTGAGCTTAGGGGTTAACCTTTTTCACTAGAGAACTGCAAGTGAAATGGAGTTTCTCTTCTGCTAACTCAAATAATCAAGAAAGGCATTGGTCTTTCAATTTTTATGTTGTACGCCTCCTGTCCATGATCTCTGGCATCTCTATGAAGCCAGTGTTTCTAATCTGACACCAATTTTAAAGGATGAAGCATTAAAAAAAAAAATGGTGTAAATGTAATAGGTATTAGTAAATATTAATTTCAGAACTGATAAGTCTAACGCCTCACCTTCTCATGTGAAATGCTGGGGTTTGAACCCCGAGCCCTGAATTAAGGTTGACATATGGGTGATTCCCACAGCCCTTCATACAGAGGGGGTGAGTTTGCCTTAGAGCTTCCCCCCAGGGTGCGGCCGGCCCTGCAGGGAGAGCCAGAAGGGAAATGAGCCCCAGGGGTCCCGCAGTGAGTTGACAAAGGTCAGGGGTCTGCTTGGGGATAAAAGCTGGGACCACTTGCAGGGAGTCAGGAGTGTCTGTCTGTGGAGTGCACTCCCCAGAGCTTCCTGGTTCCGGGCAGACCTCCTGACTCTCCCTGGAGCTGGGCCCTGGTCTGTTTAGCCATTTGCGAATGCGGGCTGATCGGGTGAGAGTTGCCACGTGGGCACCTTTCTCTTATGTGCTTAGCTTGCTGGTCTGGCTGTTTCCCATGCCAACTGTGGGCAACCTCGGGTCTCTGTCTGTACCACCTGTTGTGGGCTGAGTTACGTCCTTTGTGAGATCATTGGGGGTGGTGTCAATTATGTACCAGCTGATTGATTTGTTTGTACCCCCAGCGATCATTCGTCGAATGTCCTTCTTGTGTACAATACAGTCTGTGTATTGGTTCATCTTCCTGCTGGTGGTGGTATCATTTTTGTTGGGCCTGGTCATTGGCAAAACACTCATGTTTTGGAAATTTTTAGCAGTGAAGGCTCTAAAAAGATGAGCACAAAAATTCTTCAAAAGGGTTACCAGTGGCTTCGTATCAATACCAGAGTGGTTTCTTTTTTTCTCTAGGCAATTAGTGCTAGCTTCCTTCAGAAAGCATCTCCCTGTCTTTTAACCTATGTCTGAAATTCTCTGAAGATAACTGAACTCTCTTCACTTGCTCTTGGGATCTCTGCTCTGTTCATGTCAGAGAAGTTCTCAAAGTCTGTGATAACACTGATCTCAGAACTTTGAAAGACTCATTTGTCTCTCTTGTAAATATATTTTAAATTTGGCTTTACTAGGTTTTTTGTTTGTTTTCCAAACTAAAGACAGATAGGACCTATCTGGGCTATGGCTTTCACTTACACCTACGAGAAACTGGAAATTACTGCTGTTCAGAAGAACTCTATGCCACAGGATAACTAACTCACTTGAAGTAAAATTCTCACTTCTCAAACCCTCCCAAATACACAGTAATATAACTTGAAGAAATATTTATAGTATAAAGGAACTGAATTCCTCAATCTGGATATATTTATGTGGTCTCTACCTTTTTTTGAGAGAACAGGGCACACTTGGAAGCCATACATGGTTCAAGAAAGGGACTAATGATTAATGAAAAGCTCAATCTCCAGTGTAGGAGAGGTCTTTGGGTAGAATATATACAGAAAAAACATCATAGGGAACCAAGATTCTTAAGTCAGTCCTATATGGATGTATTCTTTACCCCAACAAACAGGGATCTGGATCAAGTCTTTGTGCAGTCAGCTCAAATCACAAAATCATCTTATATCATAAAAAAACTCTTGAAATTGTAAATCAATACTGTAGTAATCTAAAACAACTTCAACTTATTCTCATGTAAAGCTATGGTGCTGAGGATTTGCCTGTCAAAAATGTGATGGACCCATAGCAGTGTAAAAGTTTACATAAATTTATATGTAAAACACACAAATTCTAGAACTCAAGAATAATGAACTGATATGAGATACTCCTAGTAGGAGTAGGATCATTACCAGTATTTTTAGATATAATACATATAATCATTGTTATTCTCAATATAAAACACTGAACATTTTTCAAAGCCTATCACTTTGAAGCTTAAAAGAACAGCACGAGGTCTATGTATTGGTAAAAGGGAAGGGAGAAAAGGAATCTTTAAAGACAATTATATTACAGATATACTGAATTCATTTCAGGGGAAATACAAACAAAACAAATCAAAATGTTTCCAGTACAGATTAACAAGGTGACATGGTTTCACTTGCTGTACTGTGGGTCACCGTGTGATAGCAAACGGGCAAAAGCAAGCAGATTAGCCAAAACGTACATAGTTTGCAGAATTTTGAGGTATGTGCTACACAGGCCAGTGAAATGAGGACCTGAATTTCACGGTTGCACTATGACACTTGAGATGAGCCACAAGAAAAAACTCATATATATAAGATGACTTACTACAGCTGATAAAAGTACTTGAGTGACATATGCTAATTAGCTGGCAACCATAACACACTACATATACAACACTACGTGTTCCAATACAAAGTTAACTCATTCACACATTCTTTCCAATTCTTTGTAACTAGAATTTGAAATTTTTATTTGAAAAATACTGAAATACTGATATAAGTGTCAGGACTGTATTGTATGTCATCTTATTCATACCTACACACATATTGTTCCTTATCCTAATTGTTCCATAATCTTCCTAGTTTATTTTTTAACAAGGCGCTTAAAGCTTTGAATTTAAATAAAATATTTTACAAAAGAAAGTTTAATCAGTTAGCTGTGGGATAAATTCAGAACTCATCCTTTCTCAAAGTTAATCACTCTTTGATCCAGTGAGCAAAGGAGAGGCACAGAATGTGCACAGCTAGTGAAACATCGAAGTCATCTCAGTGATGGCACAGAGATGTAACAAGTCATCTGGTATGTTTAATGAAGCATTTCATTAGCTAGCTTAAATTTGCTATTAAAGTACTTACTTCTAGGAAAAACGTCTGCATAAAAACAGGACAGAAAACTTTAAAACACTTAACCACCTGTCAAGATTTAGGATCAGAGCTGTCCACTAAGCCTACAATGATGCTCTCTGTTAACCGCCCTCCCTTCCCAAAGCGGGGGAAAAAGGGAATAAGGGTGAGAGAGTTATGGGCTAGAGAACTAAAACAGCTTTAATGACTATAAATATAACAAAAATATAATTTTAATATAAATATAAATAAAATAAATACAAATAATAATTTTAATAAAAAAATGAATTAAAAAATCAATATAAAATCCAACCCTCTTGATGGCAATTATATCACCGTCACCAGTGATGCCGTGGGCAGGCAATGGAGATGTCCCAGACAGGACTCAGAAGCATTCAGAAACCAGATTCAAGAGCTGGATTCTGGAACTGGATTCAGGATCATACAGATCCAGATCAAAGGCAGAAAGGACAGAGTCCTTCTCAGATGCTGGCCATTGAAGAAAAGAGCTTGACCCTTAGGATCCCTCAGCTTCATACTGAATATGGCGTATATGGGAGGGAATGCATCACTGGGCAGTTCAGGGTCACCTGTCCTGTCTGCTCCTCCTGCAGCTGTGGCCTTTTACTTTCTGCATCCCCAGTGAGGTACACAAGATCTAGCAACAACTTTGGTCTGCATATCAGTCCCTGCTAGTTACTGTGAACATCAAATGCTATGACTGCTGGAAGCAAACACGGAAAATCTCCCATTAACTTCATAAACTTCATGCCAGCATGATTTGGGAAGGATGACTAGCAGCAAGAGAACAGCACGTTAGGGCCTACTGGGAAAAGGTGGATGTGTTAAAATCTATAGGCCAGGTAGAATTCACCCAGATGAAAACACCACTGATGCCTACAGGAGGTGCCCAATGACTGGAAAACAGTAGTGTGTCATGCCCACCTTTAAGAAAGATGGGAAGGATGACCCAGGTAACTGTAGCTGAACAGTCTTTCTTAGCTCCCTGGAAAGAAGGCAGAGCATGTCGTGTCCCTTGAAATCAATTTCCAACCACTCAAGGGGCAAAAATTTGATTAGGAATAGGCAATATTGATTTACCAAAAGGGAATCATGGTTGATGTTAGTACACGATCCCATAATACTCTTCTCCTACTTTGAATAGTGGCTGCATGAGTGACAGAGCCCAGCTCTTCTTAGTACTGGCAAACAGCATCACAAGGAACAACGGTCACAAGTTTGGCAGGAAATTCAGAAAAACACTTCTTCACTAGGTAAATAGCATGGCACTCAAATGGTTATTGAGAAAGCCTGTGGAGACTCCAAGCTTGGAAATTCACAACTGAGCTATACTGAGCCATGGCTTAATGTGGTATAGTGTTGGCAGCTAACCTGCCTCATGCATGAAGTTGACATAGACAACCTCCAGAAGTCCCTTCCAATCAAAATTTTCACAGTTGTGTAAACAGTCTGGTATTTTTTTGGTCACTAAAAACTGTTCCTGAGGAAAGTTTCTTCTCCATGTTTTGTAAGCACATGTTGGAGTGACTCAGGAGACAGATGATAGGACATACCCTTTAGCTCACATTTAACCTGCTTCAACCAGTCGTTCTTAAACATCCTTGACAACTGTCTAGCAGACTGGGAAAAAGGGTCTCAGTCCACAAAACCATTCTGTTCCAAATGCCAAAAAAGAAAAGAAGTACTGAATTCACAGAATAATTAATCCTTTTGCAGTAATATAAGCATTTGGTTCCAAACAGATAGTAAAGTTTGTACTGCTGATGCCCAAGCTGCACTCACTCTTGCTCAGTAAATGGCACAGGCAATTGCAACATTTTTAATATGAGAGGTTTCTGATGAGGTTTTTGGAAAAGACACATATTTCTCAGAGCAGAACTTTACTACTTAACATTTTTCAGCAACACAGAAGATGTGAATTAACCACTGATTTGGTTAGTACTGATCACATTAGCTCCTCTATGATCACTGGAGAGCATCTATGTCAACATGTGCTTTTCATTTTGTCTATGAGTAATACATTGTACTATCTGTATCTAACAGATTCATGCTGCTTCTTAAACCATTAATATCTGCAGATTTTGATCATTTGTGCAATATTGTTTTGAATTACAGCAATTAGTAATACAGGACAAATACCAAAGATCAGTTAAAATAATTGTATTTTGTGGTAATTATTAGGATATAATCGAAGTACCATACCTGTACTTAAAGAAAAAAAGTTTTAAAATTTATAAAAAACAAAGTGTGAAATAATTTTTCAGAGTATCTTCCTGAATTCTGCCACATACAGATCAACTTTTCCTCTACAGATGTAAGATTTCCGTATCACCACTTACAGTTTTTAATTTTCCTTTCCATCACTGTAAGCTTAAAATTTTGGAACCAAGCTTTAAGGAAACACCACTTTCTTCCCTGTGTCTCTACTTCACAACCCAAACACATGGCAGCTTTTTTGTGAGGAGACCTGTGCAACTATATGGCAGCTCAGTAAAATTCACGTGCACGTTATTTAGAAACCAGGGAGTAACAGAGTTGTCTCAATGAAGAACTCTATATGTTCTGATCTACAAGTCAACAAAAGAAACAGATGCTGCTGAGAAAAAAAATCTTCTGCAATTACTGTTTTGTAATGGGACTGAAAGTAAATAAATAAAAAATCTAACCAGGAAGATACCATAATGAAAACTTCTTTTTCTTCACATGTGAGCTCATTTCTAAAGCAACTTTTTTCTCCTCACTCCAACCTTTTAAAAGTTACTATTGTTCATTAAACTTCAATCATAAAAACATAACTAATGCTGGAATTTTCCCATTTTGTTTAAAGGGAAAGACAATTTAACAATAGATAATATAACTCTCTCCCTCCTGTTTTATTTCAAGTTCTTAAAAGGACACTACTTAACTTCTCTCCTCCTGAACTTAAATTCCTTTATTAAGTAACCCAAACCAGAAGAATAATACCACAAAACAAATTGTAATCCTTAGCTGATGTTAGACTTGGAAGAAGTCAGTTCAACATTATTTTTTCTCAAAAACTAAAACTAGAAATAATATTATTATAATGGTAAACAATAACTTTGCATTACAAACAACAGCTAGGAATATGTTTTAACTCTTTATGTGCTTGATATACTAAAGAACATAGCATCATAATGTAAAAAGTAACAGTGAAGACAGTGACAACTGCAAGAACAAAAGTGTGCAGAAATGAAAGGAAATGCTAAAGACAAGGCTTTTAACTGATATTTATTCAGGGTTTAAAACTGACAAATCTACAAGCAAATATATACTCCCCTCTTCTTTTAGAAGAATTGAAATTTTCCTTGGGAAGACACCACATTCTCAAGCAAACTATCTTCTATTCAGCAATAAATGTAAAAATTATCAAGCACGTAAGTAGTTTAGCTTGCAGTGGTAAGATGACTGAGTTTGATAGTACCATTTATAGATTTAATATAACTCATACACACCAGCATTTTAGAATTATTAAAAGCAGAAGACAAACAGAATAAATTTTTCTGAGTCAATTTCACTCAGAGATCTACTCCCTAAATAAGTATTTTGCCAGCTTTCAAGTATTCCTATGCATTGTACCGTGGAACACATTACAGAGGGGTATCAGCCAGTACTGACCAAACTGATGTACCCATCATGCACACTGCCAACAGGTACGCTGGCTTAAGTTCCAAAAGTATGGTTACATTATTGAACTACCACACCTAACCTTGTGATCCCACTTGTGATCAGTCAGGCCACAGCGATACATCTTTGGTGCAAGAGCCAGCAGAAACACCACTAGCTTGGGGGAAAGAACAGAGGAGTCTTTCCTCTGCAAGGTGTTGAGCAGAGTTGACATGCCCTCAAGATGACCCAGATAGCAGACCAGAGTCTAGGAAACTCTACTGAAAACTGCATAACACTTCATACAACACTTCAGAGTAAGCAAAAAACAGCTGAGAGATTGTATTAAATGGAAGTATGAAGGAGGGAATATTTTGCAAAGCACTACTTACAAGTATGGAGGCACTCAGTTACTGTAGTTGGCTTGATGAGATAGCCTTTACAGATATAGCAGGTGATGTGAGGATTGAAATCTTTCACCAAGTGCTTCCTCTGAGTAGCCATTCGTGGGGTAAGAAATGCTGGCAGAGTGCTCGGGGTCAGGGGAGCAAGTCTAATAAGCGTCGATGCCCACGGTTCACACGAGCTGCGGTGCTGCTCTGTGCAGCTGGACTTCTCCAGGCATCTGCTCTGAATTCCGGAGGTCTCACAGGGACATGGCTCATAACTCCTGCTCCTGTGCCAGGCGAGTCATCTTCCTACCTGTAACACACGTGGAAAGAGGGAGGCGTGTAAGGGCGGCAGCGCGGCGAGGATGCCCGGGAGGACAAGTGTCGCCATAAACTTAGCAGGGGCGCCCGGGCTGCGATTTACGTAACAGCAGCTGCGCGCCCGGCGCTCGGCGGCCGAGGT
>NW_008627672.1:0-959 GCF_000691845.1 Merops nubicus
TTACGACTGTCCTCACAGATAAGGGTTATTAGCCTTTCTTTCTTTCTTTCCTGTAGCTGTCTTAGCTGGCAGATCAAAGCTACATCTGCTTTTCTTCAAACACTTCACAACGGTCAGCAAAACAATCAATCTTTCAGTCCCTTATTATCTTACACAAATGGGTAGAATAAAAAAACTTATAAAGCTATGTTAGTTACCATATATCACTCTGAGTGTACAGGCTGCCCGGTCCGCCTACTACATATCCCCCTTAACACGTGCCCCCCTTCACATCAGATGTCACATGTGTCATTAACTTCACTTTATGCCTCCCCTGGGAGGAGAAGTTACTATGTATGAGGTTGTTACATTAACCTCATTTTATGCCTCTCCTGGGAGGAGAAGTTACTATGTATGAGTTCATTAAGCATGCGTACTAATTCCCCAAAGTTCACAAAATTGCCAATTCATGGTGACAGTAGGTTTTTGTCCTTGTTTTCTATAGATAAAGCCTCTCACACCCTTCTGTGAAGCTGCTATGCTATACCTGCAAACTCTGTCTTCGTTAGATAAAGCCACACCCTCTTGCAAAGCTGCTATACTATGCCTGCATATTGCATTTAGATATATATATGTTGTAGTTAAAACAAGTACAAAAGTCCTTTCCATCTTCTAAAATATCATTTGTAAAGACACACCTATCTTTTATCTTCTCAGTCCCTCCTTATCTTAATAATTGTCTTTACAAAGGTTACTCATCATTACTTCAATCTGTTTCTCCTGGGTTATTTTCAGTTTTGGAACTAGTTTTAAAGACATTATGTTCTGTCCCCCAATTCCTACTTCTGGGTTGTTGATTATGACTACTACCTGCATTCCCCTAACTGTGTACTGAATGAGTTGTATTAACGTGCGGAAACGGACTCTATAACCCAAAGGTTATATGGTAGGTATGACAAACCTGGTGGCCTTTTATGAAA